>NW_004524694.1:7196437-7198014 GCF_000260255.1 Octodon degus | reverse complement strand
ATATATTTAAAATTGGTGATCCATTCTTTATATATACAAATATTTTACAAGTCTTATTCTCTGATCTGCAGAGGAAACCCTATTTTTGCTTCTTCTCATAGTTCCCAAATTACCTTACCATCTGTCAGCACCTAAGTCTAAATAAAATGGTATTGATTTCATTGATTTTATTATCATTATTGGAAGCACATATTTCTATTCCTTTTTCCATTTTGTCTCTCTGTTCAAAGTCTTGAGATGAGTCTTCAGAGAATTTTCTGAGGTTTAAAGTTATTCAGTCCAATTTCATGTTTTAAATGGTTCTTTACTATTTGTTGATTCCAAGCAATAAATTAAGTGTTGTAAATGAATATCACATTAAGGCAATTCATGAGAAACTTATACAACTATCCTAATGCACAAATGAAAGAATTTCAATTTATTGTGTAACCTTATCCCATTTAGTGTGTTATTAAAATACATTTTGTAGCTCCACAGAGAAAAAATCTATGATGACTTTCTTTTTAAAGATTCACTGCTACTGAACAATGTTCTCTATGTCCCCAATTAATGTTGCTATTCTATTAAGAATTAAGTCTCTTTATGTTTCAATTCTAAGTAATCCCTGACTCCTCTGTGCATTTTAATTAGGCTGTTGTCAAATGACTCACTATCAAAGTGAAATTCCAATTTCAGCCTTCACAATAAATTCACTACAGAGCAACGCAATAGCGCATTCATGATGCAACTGCCTGATCATTTAAAGGGCTTAGTGTGTTCTTACAACATTCCGTGTCTAAACTACAGTAATACAGATTTTTTGAGAAAGATGAAATATATTCCAAGTTGTAAAATTAGAAGAGAAATTTATAAAATTGATATATTGTAGTAAGTACACTTCTGAAAAGAATGTGACAGTGACAGAAATTGAAAACTATTTCAGATAATTTTTCTTCCAGTGCTTTGGGAGCTGAATGCAGGTTCTAAGACATGCTAGCCAAGCACTGCACCACTGAGCCACAACCTTGGTCCTTCTTTATATTCTACTTTGAGATTGTGTCTTAATGATTTTCCCAGGCTGGGCTTGAAATTGTCACCCTCCTCTTTCAGCTTTCTGCATACCTGGGATTATAGGTCTGTGCCTCCACACTTGGTCAATTGTTATTTCTTAAACTACATTGAATTATATTCTTAAATTTGACTATTCATATTCTGTGCTCATAATCATTTCAGAGATTAATATAGTAAGAGTTTCTAAATTTTGCTTCCAATCAGTTAATTGTAGGCATTTATTTTGATGTAGTTTGAGTTTTTTGTGCTTAGTCTTGTTTTGAAGACAAATATGGTTGAATTAAAAATGTCTAACATGATCCAAGTAACTACCTGATGTGCGCACAGCACAGTGCAGACTGGCCCTGGATTACGGCACTGCAGCCCCATGCATTTGTAGCTTTTGTGTGCTGCAGAGTGCGGAACCCATGATATCACCCAGGATAGGCAAGGACAGTAATTTTATCACTCAGTTTGATCCTCAGGTCTGTGGTTTAAGCTTGTATCGTACCTGGAACAGACTGGTGATTATGAGAATTACAAGGATG
>NW_004524694.1:7180093-7195596 GCF_000260255.1 Octodon degus | reverse complement strand
TCACTGCTCTTTTCAGAAGAACAGCAGAAATCAACAGTGCAATTATCCAAACTAGTCTACAAATATACCTAAATACAACTTTTCCCCTTCTTTCATTTGTCCTTTTTCTCATTCCAATTTTTCCTTCCCACTGAACAAAGTGTTTCCCTTTCCCATAAGATATCTTCTTGTGAGTTCAGAGCTCAGATCTCTGATGGAAATGCCCAGCATGATATAACCTTGAAGTGCAAAGAAAAACACAAGATGCTATTTTATTAATATATGTGTTCCATACACCAAAAGTAGTGTTTGCAGTTTCTGTATGTTTTCTATGTCCAAAGTAGGATTTCTTGCAATTTTTGAAATAATTTGTATTTTTAAAGAATTGGAACATCAGTGGAACAACCAATGCCCAAGGATAAAACCTATCAGTTTAGTGTAGTTTAGAGCAGATAGACTTGGTTTTTAACCGTCCCTCTATCACTTAACACAGCCTTTTACCTATATTTAAACTATAATTTCTTGACTATGCTAATCGAAGTATAATAATATCGCTTAGTTCAAAAGACTAGGCAGAGAATTAAACCAATGTAGATAAAACTAGGGGAGTTTCAAGCATCTGGTAACAATACCTACACTGTTATTTGTTACCTATTTATAACAAGAAGGGCTCCCTGTTATATACTTATCAATAGACAGCTATTTTCCAGTATGAACTACACAAAAATTGTAAGGTCAAAATCTGTCCTGCAATGCATAAAGCAGATGTCTGATATTAAATGTATATACTATCAAAATGGGAATCTGATTGTCTGATTGAAACTGAATATAAATAACAGTCTCATCATAGAAATGAAGACGGCAACTAACGATGACTCCACAAATATCCTGAGTTAAAAACTAGGGCAATTATTTTCTCACAATAATCCATAAGGTGTGAATGTTATGTTTCACTTATGAGCAAGTAGTCATATGACTTTTTAGTGGTAAGTTTCTGCAGGAATAAGGATCTGGTTTTGTTTGTTTGTTTTCTGTATTTGTTCAGGGTCTCACTACACAGCTGGAACCTGTAGTGATCCTCCTGTTTTCAGTCTCCCCAGGGCTGGGATTACAGGCATGTGCCACCACGCCCAGACTCCTCAGTACCTCAGCATGCCTGGGCGTGGGGCCGGCCCAGCACGTGGTGCTGGGGATTGAGTCAGGGCCCTACGCTTGCCTAAGCAGGCACTTAGTCTCCTGAGCTATCTCACTGGCTCTTAAATGATAGGATCATAAATAATATCTTACATATTGTATAAACTGAAGAGAGTTAGAAAAATTATAAGCCTTAATATTAGTCTAAATGATAATTAAAGTATTATTTTCCGATATTGCATTATTGTAATAAATGCCCTTTATGTATGTCTCCTAATAACAGGTTTCAGACTGAGCTGAACTATGATGTTCTGGAAGTCCACGATGGGCCCAATCTTCTGTCCCCCTTGCTTGGATCTTACAATGGCACACAAGTGCCCCAGTTTCTATTTAGCAGCAGTAATTTTATATACCTCCTGTTTACAACAGACAACAGCCGTTCCAATAATGGTTTCAAGATTCATTATGAAAGTAAGTGACGGAATGTTATCTCCTGACCTAGCCACTTAGCGTGTTCTACCTTTTGTGTTTTCGTTGAGTAACTAAGAAAATGAGTGGCTCCATCTGTTTATCTTTAAATCAAAGTTTTCCTCGATCTACAGGCGTGCTGATGCTTTAAATTCTGCCATTTTTCAACAATATCTATGTCATATTATGATAAAAGAAATATTGAGCAGATTTGAGCAGTATCAAATATTTATTTAAAAATGAGAACATGTATTAATTATTTGATTAGAGTTTTACAAAGCAGATGCTATGCATATGAACAGTCATGCTTGCATTACTATTTATATCAATTCTTCTTTCATAGTGTGTAGGATTTGTACATATTTTTACTTGCACAATCCATTTTATTCTAGAATAAGTTATATAAACATTGAAAATAAGAAATATTTATGAATATGATGAACATAACCTTCAAAGAGTACAATTCATACTATTGAAGTTGGTTCATTATAATTCCACCTAAAAACTCATGCTTTTGTTTAAAAAGTCTAAAGTATTTTGAATGTTAAAAAGCATAGTAATAATTTATATAGGACTATGCCTTTTTATTCTATTTAGTTTTAGTTTTACTTTTTTTGGGGGGTGGGTGGAACCGGGGATTGAAC
This sequence comes from Octodon degus, assembly GCF_000260255.1. Taxonomy (NCBI): domain Eukaryota; kingdom Metazoa; phylum Chordata; class Mammalia; order Rodentia; family Octodontidae; genus Octodon; species Octodon degus. The sequence goes on along the minus strand of NW_004524694.1, from coordinate 7,193,371 downwards.
TCAGGCCCTTGAGCTTGCCAGGGAAGTACTGGAATATGCATTTTAATTTATAAGCCTCTTACATATTTATATATTTGGGACTGTATTGCATATGTTACATTTTTGTATATATAATATGCAATATGTTAGTCTTCCATAAAGATTTCCATAAAGTCTTCTATAGTCACAAGTGTGCACACATTTTTAACAAGCAATGAATTACCACTTATCTACAGGAAATAGTTTGGGTAAATAGATCTACCAGCTTAAGAGAATACTTAATAAGGTACCAGAAAGTGTCTTTATTTCAAGTGCAAATATTATTTTGTTTAATTTTTCTATTAAGTCCAGGGTGAGCCTTTTTCCTTGAAGATTTCTGCATTTCAAATGTAAGAGCTTTACATTTACTGTTGATTGTCTTCCTTTAGTAGATGTGCTCAAAGAATTCATTCATTTTTGTAAAAACTATAATCAATGTATAATTGCTGCTTATTCCTTTTTTAAATTTTCTCATCCACTGTTCTATTTATACTTTTCTCTTCACCCAAACTTTATGATGAGCAAGTATATTATCCCAATATTATTATAAAACACACCAAAAGCATTCTCACAGACTCGAAAATTAAAATAAATTATAAGGCCTGAATTGAGTTCTTCAGTTTAAGTTGTACTTCTTGAAGACAGAAGACAGAGTATTTGCTTTATAAATCTGTTTCAAAAGTAATTCCTATTAGCAGTTAAAGGATACCAGTATATAACCACCTTTACTTTTTAGTCAATGTTTCCCATATACAGTAAGCCACACTCAATCCTACTCAAAACAAGATGTGTCATCTTTACCACATGTCAGGCGCAGGCCTATTTTTAAGGCCAAAGTGAAAGCATGCTGTGCAAAGTATCAGTAGAACAGTTAATATGCAATAAAGTCTCAATAAATGATGCTTTTTTATTTATGAAGATACAATACATTGAACAGAATGAACAATTTAAATACCACATATATTTAGTATTAATATTTGTAGAGAAAGAAAAAATAAATTATAATTTAAAATCTTCAAATATTTGCATCAGAGAAAGATAAGAAAAAAATGATATTTTGAGACTACTTCTGTGACAAATCAAGTAATTGAAAACAATATAAAAGAGAAAATGTTAGTATCATTTATTTAATGCAAACCTGAGCTTCTGAAAATTATGTATATGGTCAAAATGTGAGAATGTTAAAACTACCAGTTTCACTGTAATTCTTATGACTGTTTGGTCATAAGACAGGCTGATGCTTTTCACCATAATCTTTTGTGCTTGCCCAATTCTGGAACATTTCCATTGCTGTGAGTTTACATTGGATTGTTTGCGAGCGAGTCCACCGTGCAGCATTTCCTTGACCTCATTCCGTGGCTCCAAGGTTTACATGGCACTGTGAGAGGCGTAATGAATGCGTGACTGCTCTTCCTTCATCCAGGAAGAGGCAGGAAGGAGAGATGACGTCACTGATCAAACACCATTCACTGACCTGTGTATTCAGAGTAGTCTTGGCCATTAAAATAACTTAGATAATTGAACTTAGCCATAATGTAGATGATGCATCATTTTTATGGTCTCCATTTCTGATTTTGTAAAATTTCAAAAGTGTTAGGGTGTGGGGGACAGGAAGGTACCACTGAGCTGCCTCACCAGAGGAGATCTAGACTGGAAGGAATGGGATTATGGTGGTTTGCTGCGCACGGAGAAGATTGCAAATGTGAAGCACACAAGTGAAGGCAGAGTAGAAGGATGACTAGAGAGGAGACTTACCATCTGGCATGCAGCGTAGCTATCAGAAGATAATAGGAATTACAAAAGTAGGATTTAATTTGAAAATCTTGCATGTCAGGATGATAATTTTGCATCTAATCCCTAGCATAAGGTATAAAAACAAAAGAAATGAAATATTATAATAGCATGTGCATGTACAATTTTATACAAAATAGGTTGGGGCTGAAACATCTCTTTGTGAAAGAGTAATTGGACATTCCTCTTTCATAAACTTTAGGTCAAGCCTAGAATAGGATAAGGGAATTAGGAAAAAAGACAATGTGATTTTTAGTGAGAGAGATTTCAGATATATTTGTGAGGAAAATAAAATGAGAGGTCAAATTCAAAGCCTTGGAAACCTAGCAGAAAAAGCTCAGGGTATTTAGGGGCTGGGGAGATGGCTTGGTAGCATAAGCATTTTCCTGGCAAGCACAAGGGTCTGAGTTCAATCCCTGGTTCCACAAACAAACAAACAAACAAACACCCCAGATATTTAGCAGATGAAAACAGTTGCAGATAGAGATGAATCTATGGTATTTTAGAATCTCATTAAAAATGATATCATTTAAATCAAATTTATATGTTTATAAATACATGCTTTGCACTTCTTAAAACTTGAGCTTTTATTTTGTATTAGATTGTTTAGTTAATCTTAGTATATGTGCATGTTTTTAATATAATTTTGGAAATGCTAATTACTATGGTTTTGTAATATAAAAACGGCAGTTAGGCATGGTTTAAAACTCCCATTTAGGAAGAATAAAATACATATTCACAATAATTCTCAACCAGTGGTTCTCAGCTAGGAACACTTTTGTATCTTAGGATACAAGTGGTAAAATCTAGAGATAACCTCGTTGGCCATGACCTTAGTACTCATAGCGCCTAACAGATAGAGGCCGGGTGGAGGTTACTGAAGATGCCACGTGCAGTATATCCATCAACACACAAATGCAGCCCAAAATGTCAGCAGTGCCAAGATCAAGGAACAGTGTGGCATCAAGGGGAACATTGTCATGGCATGATTGCAGCTAGAGATCGGAACTGTGAGGACTGCAAGACCGACGGGATCTGAGATGCCACAATGTCACAGAGCAGATGATTGAAAGTATCTATAAGTAGACAACAGAGCATCTGTATTACTCCATTGTGTTTAGAAAGACCATGATATTTGGATTTCTCTATACTGCAAAAGATTCTAAATTTTCTCATTCTACTAAGATGGAATGAAAAATAAAATTTGCACATTATTTAGAAGGATACCGGGAATGAAATGTCAAGACATTTTAATTACTACTGCTATTATTATTGTACATATATACATAAAATTCATAATACAGATTTTGATTGATAATCATACCTTTCCATCAGCTTCTCAAGTGTTGAATGACTTAATTTCAATCCTTACTGATAAGAAACTGCTAAACAGACTTCTTGAATTTTGGACCTTCTAAAGTCAAGCTGAATGCATTGGTTTGTGAAAACCATCACAATTGTTAGAAGACACAAGAGGAAGAGGAAGAAAGGAGAATCCTTTTCATCAAGTCTGATTTTCATTAAATTTCTTCGCCTTTTCCCTTCTGTTTCTCAGGTGTGACTGTGAATACGTACTCTTGCTTGGACCCCGGCATACCTGTGCATGGCCGTCGCTATGGCCACGATTTCTCCATTGGATCTACTGTGTCTTTCAGTTGTGATCCAGGATACAGGTTAAGCCACGAAGAGCCCCTGCTGTGTGAAAAAAACCACTGGTGGAGTCATCCACTGCCCACCTGTGATGGTAAGGACCCCTTCAATACAGATGATATGCCCAGCTTTTAAACTGGTAAGCAATAGCAGTTGATGAAGTATGGATATGTATAGACTCCCAAGAACTCCCTGTGAGATTCAGAAGCATCATACATTTTCAAAAGATTATCTTGAATTTTTCGAAGACAATGTTCACTTTTGGCAGTTTTCGCTGTCAACCTTATTAGTGAAATGATAAAATGAAATAATTCATAATCAACCAGGTGCCCATTGGTTAAACACATATTGAGATTCTTGGACAAAATTTCTTGATGAGATCTTTAAATTTGGGGAAGGTGGATGCATGAAGGGTGATTGTTTTAGCTTCCTTCCCTGGAAGGCAGCCTTCCCAAGTGGAAAGTCACACTACTGCATGAGCTTTCTAAGAAGCTAAAAGTACAGTGGCATCCTGTGCAGCCTGCCCTGTGGAGGGAGGTCTGGCTGAGGGTACACGGTGCAGCAGTGCTCTTAGCTTCGTAGTTTCTTCATTTCTCACACATAAAAGTACAGTAGAAGAAATTGCCTCCCCTGGCTGGGGAGATGGCTCAGTAGAATAAGCACTCTCCTGATGAACACTAGGGCCTGTGTTCAACCCCTGGTTCCGGAAAAAAAAAAAAAAAAAGGAAAAGAAAAAAAAAATTGCCTTCCCTAACATTGAGAAGTTCTTCCATGCTTGGTTTGTCAAAAACCACAGTATAAATCTATCCATTCTTTAATTTGGTGCTTTAATCTCTACCTATAGCATGATTTTCAACTTGTGTACTAATTATTTCTCAAGTTAAAAGAGCACATTTGTCATTTTGTGATTAAATATTTAAATATTTTCTATGTCTTCACGTTTTAGGAACGGCCATATGCCAACATTTTTTATGACATGATTTGAATCATCTGCACATCTCCTCTGTATTTGGCACAATACTACTTGTGTTACTCAGTGTTCTTATGATTGTAGGCAACTGAATTCTAATTCCAACTGATTTAAAAAATAATAAAACCAGAAATTGTTGTTCAACTATTTCAATCTTAAAAAAGTTTGGGCATTATACTTCTCATAGCTCTTAGTAAACATAAATTAAACTTTTAAAAAATTATTTATTTATTTATTTGGTTCAGGGTTTTGCTATACAGCTCAGACTCAGCGATCCTCCTGTCTTAGCCTCCCCAGTGCTGGAATTATAGGCATGCACTACCACTCCTGGTCTCGGTGGGCAGCTCGGTGCACCAGGGCTTCCAGGGCCAGCACAGCATGCAGTACAGGGGATTGAACCCAGGTCCTTGCGCTGGCCAGGCAGGTGCTTAGACTGCTGAACTATCTCCCCAGACCTAAAACATTTTCATGAGTCCATTTTTCACCTAGACTTTTCTCTGGTTAGTCACATAACTCAATATTGTAGCCAGGATTTTTTCACATGAGGAACTGGTAGTAGAGAATATGGTCTTAACAAAATGGAGGTTTATTGGCCTATCTTCAGAATCTAAAAAGGTTAGGACGCCACTTCTGGTTCAACTAAAACAGAAAATGAATACATGAAAAGGATCTTTCTTAGTTACATTTCTTGTTGCTGAGACAAAAATATCTGACATCAGAAAATAAAGAAAGAAAGGTTTATTTGGCTCACAGTTTGTAGACGTTACACATCATAGTTGACTGGCTCTAAATCAGGGTGGCATGCCAGAGAGGCATCCCAGAGAAAGGGCAGTCTTTAGGGGGCACAAGGCAGCAAGCAATAAGGGAAGTGACAATTCCTTTTGTCCTTTTATATTGTGTCTACACTACCTATTCTTGGTGTAGGTAGCACTCACACCCAGAATGGAGCATCTTTAATCCTGATTGGTTTGTCAGTGGACTAATTCAGTAATCACACACCCTTGATCCCAGCATCACACACTTGAGCTTCTACAGCCCCTGAAAAGACCCACCAATGGTCATGTGAGCCCTTAAGGGCCATCTGGACCTGAGCCACAACAGTATACAACTGGTCCACACTGGGACCAGGCACTGGGAAAGGAGGTCTTATTATGACGGGATGTGTCTACTCTACGTGGCCCTCTATTCCTATGGATTGAAGAAACAACAGTGGTGGAAAGGTCCTATGTTTGTGTGTCCTGATAAAGCTATCTCATGGTTGACATAAGAAAGGAATAGTCACCAAGAGAAAGCAATGGAGGCAGCTGTATCAGGGGAAACAGGAACTTAAGCATCAGTTTTAAGGCTGGCAGCAATTTACATTTCATTTATCAGAAAAGCGGATATGACCTGTTCTTCTAGGAGTAGCCCAGGCCCCCAGCATCTTCTGCCAGTGTCAATTTCTGACGTTTCCACTGCATCTTCAGCATTTTCCACTAAGATTATTTTGTGTGATAGCACACATCAGAAGTATTTGATGGCTCCCTGCTGCTTGCAGACGAACACACAGATTGCTCACCACGGACTTCGCGAGCATTCTGGGATTTCCAGTGGTGTCTGTGTCCTCTGTTCCTACGATGCAATTTCCCCAAAGATTACGTCATGGCATTTTGAACTTCCCTGAAGGGATCTGTCTTCTTTTGCTATTTACTTGCGTACTTGTGACATGGCCTTGCTACCCCAACTGCCTGTTCTGAAGCCAAGCATCATGCTCCTCTACTCTGCAGCTTCCTAAGCCACTGGGATGGCAAGCATGTGCCTGGGTGTCCTCCTCTTGTGCATTCTAATTCCATCTGGAGCATGTCCGAGCAAAGCTGAGTTAGATTCATTTCTTAAACATTGCAACTATGTAAAATGCAGGTGTTCAACAATTTTTCATTGGATTGAACTAAAATCAGCTCTCTTCTGCTCCTTGGGGATGTGGAGTCACGTGTGCTAGGGAGAAAATTGAATTCAGATGCTTGATGTCCACCTGTCTTCGTAAATTTTCTGCTCTGCTATACTTTTAATAATATGTTTGAGTTCCATTCTCTTGGAAAATATATGAAATCTCTAGAATGTTTGAGCCTAATAAGTTGCTCTCCGTTCTTGCCAGTGTGATAAGGGTGGTAATTTTTAGAGAATCAAGTATTGGCCACATGAGAAGATATTCAGTTAGGATTTAACCACTTTTAAAAATTAACCCAACTTGACCAAGCTTTCTCCTTTGAATTAGCATCTGCCACAGTGCTTTTTATCAACGCACACATTTGTCAGTCTCCGTAATTGTTCAAAATGATTATCACAGAGGCAAATACAACTCAAAACATTTGAAATGTAAAATAATCTCACTTTCAAAAACGAAGAACTTCATTAGGCTGATGAAAATGATGAGGCGGCAGCAGCTGAAGATGGGAGGCTTTCAGGCACATGCTAGACAAGAGGCAAATGGGAATGTAGAAGAGAGAGATCAGTGAAAGTGCCTGCACGGAGATATTGGCATGCTAGGGGTTCAGTGCTTAGAATGAGTGATTTGGAGAGGGAAACTTGGGCCGGTGAGATTGCTCAGCAGGCTAACGTGCCTGCTTAGAGAAGTGCAGGGACCAAGGTTGGATCCTCTGCACCACATGCCGTGCCCAGCCCAGCCCCCAGGCATGCTGAACCAGCGACCTAGTCTGAGCATGGTGGTGCATGCCTGCAATCCCAGCACTGGCGAGGCAGAAAACAGGAGGATCACCACGAATCCAAGCTGGGTAGCAAGACCCTGCACCAAATACATAGAAAAAGAAAGGAAACTAAATCATACTCTTTTCCCTTATGTACTATGCAATTCTATCTTAAATCAATTCCCTTCAAGCCTAATAATACCTAGTACCATTTTTTTTCAAGTAAAAACTTACCACTGAGCCTAGCATGGTTGTGCATGGGCATACACCGAGCACTTGGGGAGGCTGAGGCACGAGGACCACAAGGCCAAGCCTCATCTGGGAAGTTAGTGATTTAGCCAGATTCTGTCTCCTGATGAAATATTTTAAAAAGGGTTGAGGATGTAGCACAGTGTGAAGGTTCTGGATTCAATCTCCATTATAAAACAAAACAAATAAAATAAAATAAAACCCCTACACTGTGTCATAGAAATTCACTCTATTTTGCCATCTGAGTATAGCCAGAGTAATACTATTAATACGCTAGTTGTTAACGTTCCTCCTCCATTTTTAAAGTGGTTATGGGCCTTTAACTTCCTGCCTTTAATGGGGAACATAGGTGTCTTTTGCAGAAAGAACCTGAGTCTAGGAATTCTCCTAGGACAGAGAGTAGGGCAGGGTACAGGCGGCTTTAGTGCAAAGAGCAGCGAGCAAGCCCGCGTCTTGTGCTTGAACATATGTGGCAACTGCAGCTTCGCAGTTGCGGTCACGCAAGCCAGTGCCGCAGCAGGACTGCTTGCCATTTCTTCATACCAGCACTGGTCACTGGAAAAGACTGTGGAAGAACTCAAAGAAAAATCTCACTTTTCTGATGTCCCCAAAGAAGCTGGTCATGTGTCAAGCAGCAAAGACTACACTTTGCTGCTTGCCCCTTGCTGCCCTCGCCCATGCCCATGGGGGCTAGCTCCGCCCGGCACAACTGCGGCAGAAATCAGCACCACCTCTGCTGTGAGCACAATACAAATCCTTAGTAGGCCTTACCTTAGCACCTCCTGATTTTGAGTTTGATAAACTGACACCCAATATCCAACAGGCATTTATAAATATTGAATAAAGTAGACAATTTTGAGAAATGTTTGCAATTTAAATAGAATAATATGATCAAAAATTAAATTTTTAACCTCAATTTGTAAGCATGCATTTATTTTTATTTCCCTGAGATATTTACTCACAAATAGGCGCCCCTTGAACGCTTTGGTTCTTTTCATGATATTTCTCAGAGAAATATAGAAGTAAAGCAACAGCTTGTAAAACAACCCAACTCTACTTTTTAAAAAATAATCCTATGAACCATCATGTATATCCTTCCAAGTACCTATAAGAAACTATTTCACATACTTAATAATTCATTTTCTTAGCATTTGCTCAGAGAGGCTGCTAAACAATTAATTACATACATTTAGTTTCTCACCAATTTCTTCTAATGCTGCTTGTCATCTGTAAACTATGAGTCTGAACTTCATATTCAAGTGTGGAAAGTTGAGCTGTTCTCTCTTGCAGCCAGGGCTGCTTCTCAAAGAAGATTAAATACATTTTTTTCTTCTCTAGTGCTGCAGTGAATGACACGATTTCCCTGTTCTGGAAGAGGCCTTTACACTCCTGCTATTAGAAAGAAGTGGCTTTGGCAAAGATAAAAGACCTCCTCCCAATCAAGAGATGAGATGAGAGATTTTCTCCCCATGTGCTTCTCTGGGACTCACTCAGTTATGTTGTTCTTGTGCTTTCAGCCCTGTGTGGAGGCGATGTTAGAGGGCCGAGCGGAACAATCTTGTCACCTGGTTACCCAGAATTTTATCCAAATTCTTTGAATTGTACATGGACTGTTGATGTAACCCATGGGAAAGGTAATTTGCAGTAATAATTTTTGAATGAAATAGTAATATTTCTCATAGATTATTATAATGATCCATCATTACTGGACTCTCAGATTTGCTAGAACAGATGCAGATGCCTCACATTATTAGAGTGCAGTGTGAAATTGCACTGCACATATGGTAGAGTTAATCAATGTCCTTTTAAAAATAAATAAATAAAAGCCCTGGTAAGACTAAATGTGGTTCATTCATGTCATACAGCATGGGATACTAAATTAACAATGTAATTGATCAAAGTAGTAACAGAGAAAAAAAGACTCCTATATTAAAGCACAAATGATTTACCAGTATGTACATGGAAATCTCTGTGGGATAATCTTAGAAAAATTTAGTTTATTCATATTAAAATGTGCTTTTGCATGGTAGCACTCTGTCAGTCGGTCAGTCGGTCAGTCGGTCAATCGGTTGGTCGGTCTGTCTGTCTGTCTGTCTGTCTGTCTGTCTGTCTGTGTGTCTGTCTATCTACCTCTTTCTCTCTTTCCTTCCTTTTTTTTCACCTAGTGTTTCCATGTATCCCAGACTGGCTTAAAACTTACTACCTTCCTGTCCTCCTGCCTAAGTTTCCTGGCACTAGGACTACAGGAAACTAGCATGCCTGGTGGAAGTAGCTCCTCTTTCAGCCCTGTGATTATATTATTAATATTGATATATGCTATTACATTTATTGAATTTACTACAGACTTTTTTTTTAATTCAAGAAAGGGAAGAATGTGCTATCACAATTTTAAAATGAAGGCTTGGTGTTTTTATGTCTAACGTATGTGATATTCATACAGATAGGGATGTTAAGTTTAACTACCTCTGTTATAGAATAATAATATCAGTAAGCTTTTCTTCTGGATGTTTAACAACCCAAGTTTGCAGACCAAAAATTAGAGAGAAATGTGAGCTAAAATGATAGCAATGACCTTCAAGGTCAGTGAGGACTCATGACATAAGAGAATCTCTGCTGTGACATCCTGTAACTAAGTGGTATCCCAAATTTCCTGATCAAGGAGATTATGGGGCCAGAAAGGAAAGTGATTGATGATTCATAGTGGGCCTAAGGAGAGTCAGCTAGAGAGAAAACTCAGGCTTTCACAGACAGCAAAATGGTCAAGCAGGGGCTGTGACTCATCCAGATGGCTGACACTGACAAGGATCCATAAGGTGCTATACATGGTTCCAGGGTAAATCTTGAGAGGATTTGACTGACCTTATCAGATAGTAAAAGTTACATTTTTAGTTATATAGGTCTTGCTTCAACTTGGTCTTAACCATCCAACAGAAAAGTGTAACCATGGGGAATAAAAATTAAAGCTATATAAATATGCTGAACTATAAAAGATTCAAGTCAACAACTTCTAACAATTGCCAGTCGTGCTGGTAACTCACTACTATTACAGACTATTGGACTATATTGGGTTATTTTGCTGACTTCAAGTATGTGCAATATTTAGATATGAAAAGGTCCTTTAAAGGCTTCTCCAAATACAGTTTCTCTAACAGCAATGGAACATCCATCTCTGACAAAACAAAACAAAAAAGGGGGATATAAATAAAGGACCATTTTGTAGAAAAATAATATATATATGATAGTTAGAATAGATATACAGCTACTTTCTCTTAGTTCAATGAGAAGAAAGGTTTGTACTAATATAGTTTAGATATGTCTACATCATGTCCTCTGAATAACTACTATGAAGACAACAATATGTGATGTATTAATTGTTCTAACTGTCCTACTAGCCTGTTTTGAAACTATTTTATTACTATTTTATCTTTTTTCTCATTAAAATGAATAAAAAATTAAATTAAATAAATAAATAAAATGAAACCTTGGTTTTAATAAATCCACATTTCACATATGAACTTTGTCTTTAAGAAAATTGTACATCATTTCAGAAGGAAATTTGAGGATTATACAGAGATTTCTTAGCTAGATTTCTACTGTAAATAAAATATAACCAATTTCTGACTTGATTTTGATTTAAAATTTATACTAACCAAGCATTCAGCATAAAAATTGTACAGATCATTATAGCTGTGGTCTTTTCATATGGAGATTGATAGAAAGTATTTTTGTTCACAGTCTTACTTGTTGGCTAAGTCTGTCATAAAATTGTGAACCAACTGGACATGTGGGCAAAGACCTCCGCTTTGAACTCTCCTCTGCTCCCCCACTTCCTGCTTCTTAACTGAAGATCTTTTTTTATTTTTTTATTTTTATTTAGTATAAGGGTCTCACTGTGTAGATAGGACTCGTAGTGATCCTCCTGCTTTCAGCCTCCCAAGAACTGGGATTACAGGTGTGCATCACCATTCCCAGTCTCAATCACTGTCTCAGCGCGCCCTGAGGGTGGGGTCAGGACAGCACACCAGGGATCGAATCTGGCCAGATGCTGTGCTCTGCCTAAGCAGGCACTTTAGTCAGCTGGGCTATCTGGCCAGCCCTTAACTGAGAAGCATTTTGTGGCCATACAGAAAATCGCATTCAAATGTCCATGTTGAGGACTGGCCTGTGGGTAAAAGCCCACTTCTGCTGTTGATTCAGTCAAGCCATCTGCTTTATCATTTTAAAAATAAAGTGCTATTTTGAAAGAATGACTTTAAGCAGACTAAAGTTAAAAGAGTTCCATTTTTAAGTGAACTGATTTTAAAATTTGTATTTCAATAAAATTTTCTGTTGTTAAAAGATAAAATAAAAATCAGATGTAACCAAGGAAAGCAATGTGTTACAGTTGAGTGTTCTGACAGGAAGCTGCCAAAATGAGAGAATACATGGCGAAATGCGATTTCTTTGCTCCTCCAGAATTCTGGATTCTTTGCTGGAAGTCAAGCAGACTATCTTATTATTCCAGTGTGCTGTAGAATTTAAAGTAAGCTTTGTGATATTATACAAGAAAATGGAGGCCTATATTCTGCTTACTATTAATTAACACTTAAGGTTTTGCATCCTCACAGGTTGCAAGTGTTAATTAAATCTGTATTTACAAGGCAGGAAATGCAGGTTTACATGTCCTTCTTTTAAGAGCTAACAGTGTGTGTTAGAAGTAGTGTTTCAGAAAAAAGGCAAAGTTACGTGAAGGATAATTTTTAAAGTAGGAAGAAATCATTGAGGTAATACGTCTAACTTTTGGCTGAGTGTGCTAAGGTCTTTCTAAACTAAGAACATGAAGAACTGGCCTGATACGGGTACCTCCCGTGATGGGAAGTGAACCACAGGAAATGCTACTCAATCGTTTTTTTGTCTTTTGGTTGTTGTTTTTTTTTTTTTCATTTATGTATTCTGTATAGGGTCTCACTAGGCAACTTGGACTCATAGTGATCCTTCTATTTTCAGCCTCCCAGTGATGGCATTACACGCGTGACCCACCATGCCCAGACTCCAGCTCAGTGTACCCCAGGGGCAGGGCTGTGTGGAACGCGGGACTGAGGATTGAAGCCTAGTGCCTGCACTTGTCAAAGCAGGCACTTAGTCTGCTGAGCTACCTTTCCTGCTCTCTCGATTTTTGTATAAATACAATTGCTTAAAAACTGTTCTGGAACTATTATCCCTATGCTGCTTCCTGGAGTAGACCAAAAGGAAAACAAACAAACAAACTGAAAACTAAAACTAAAATAAAATAAAACAAACTAAAAATAAAAACTATAAATAATGCTGCCTCCTGTCTACCCACTACAATTTACAGCAACTCAGTGTATCTCCCTAAACTGGAAATTCCAGGGCTTCCTTCCTTTTTCCCCCAGGCAGATTGCTTCCCAGTCTAAAGCCCTAGAAAGGGCCAGCCAAATAGCTCAGAGGATTAAAGCACCTGCAAGCAGGTGTATGACCCGGGAATCCCTGGACCTGCAGTGCCGGCCCCGCCCCTGGGGCGCGCTGAGATGCAATTTGGGCATGGTGGTGCATTCCTGTAATCCCAGCTCTTGGGAGGCTGTAAACAGGCAGATCACTATGAGTAGGATCTAGTAGTGAGACCCTGAACTCCCTGTAGACCATTCGCTAAAATAAATAAACAAATAAAGCCCTACATTCTTTACTCCGTCAGCATAAAATATTATTTTTCTTTTCATGATCTTTCTAATTTCCTGCCTCTAAATGTATTTCAACTTAATGATACACAGGGATCCAGAGACAGCACTTTTTTCCACGATGTCATATTAATAATCAATAATGAATTTATTTTCATGAAATATTCTTTGTAGATTATGAAGTCTTTAAGTGTTGGTTAAACCCAATGTCTGAAACTTCATAATTCTATATAATCATATT
>NW_004524694.1:7168710-7179873 GCF_000260255.1 Octodon degus | reverse complement strand
ACATATATATGCTCCTGACAAATTTCCTCATTTGTTTAGATTCCAGAGTTCCTGTGAGATCATGCTAAAATTTTCAGGTTGTTTATATCATGCTAAAATGATGTACATTTCCTTTATATTCACATCATGTAGCCAGTATATTCTTATGTAAGCATGAGTATCAGAGCTCTAAGGGTTTAAGAACATTTTATATATTACAGAGATCTGTCCCAAGCCAATGGGTCAGTCAATGAAGGTCACCTGGGAGAGGAGCGGGGAATTGAGGAGGGGACAAAGGACAGGAGATGTGAGAAATGGAGACAAGACAGGGTTCTGATCAAGTCTCGTTTATTTAGGGGAGGTGCTGGGTATATGTAGTGGAGGCATAGGGAAATGATGTTGGCGGGTAAAAGGCGCGAGTAACTAGGCAACCGGGCTATGACAGGAAGTCCCACCTCTGGGCATAGCAGGAGACTTATGGGAAATAGGCGGGGTAAGAAGAATTAGGAATTTAGCTCAGCAGAGGTAGGGGAAGAGTAACCCGGAAACCCATGTGCAATAGGATTGGAGGCCTGGAGTTATTGAGCCTCCCACAGAGATCAAGATGGTACATCATTTCCTAAAGATGGACACCTTGAGAAAAGAAATTCTACATCAAACAATCTCTAGAGTTTTTGATGTGAGATTGTCCTTTGACAAACCATAGTCTGAGGCTATAAATTTGCAAGTTGGAAAAAAAAACACCAAACAATAATACCTTCAAAGTCATTGGTGTCAGGACTAAAATATACTCATCAGTGTTATTTCAATTTTAAGTTTAAGTCTCTCCCAATGTATCTGTAAAGTCCTTAAATAGGACATCATGGCTGATCACTATTATGAGAAGGTAAGAAGATCCTGAAACCTCTTGCATTTTCTCTGTCCTGTTAGAATTGAAGGGCTTTGCCTACCTTCTTCTTAGACTAAGGAACAGCTACTCCTCCATATACCTCTTACTTTTGAAAGTCACTGCCATCAGAAGCCCCTACTGATTCCTTTGACATGTAGCTACCTCCGATCCTATGCTCCTATATTGACAATTTTAACTAGTATGACAGCATTTAGAATACTATTTGAAAATTTAGTTCATGTGCATTTTCCTCAAATGGACCTATTATATTTTTAAAGAGAGCTTTTAAAAAATGGTGTTATATATTTCAAATCTTTTCAAAATGCATATCACTGTTACATTCTTTAATAATCTTACCTTGTCATTTCTTGTGTTTTCAGTTTCTTTGTTTTGATCTTATTATGTAACTTTCCTTTAAAAAACCCAGAAACAAAGACATAGACTTTAATAATGCCTTGAGGGCTGGTGAGATAGCTCAGTGGTCTAAAGCACCTGCTTAGGCAAGCTTAGGCATGCACAGTTGAATCTCTGGCACTATGCCCAGGCCTACCCCCAGGGCAAGCTGAGACACCCCCCCACAGACATAATAGTAATAGTAATAATAATAATAATGCCTTGCATTTGGAGCTAAATTATAAAAAAATAAAAGTGTTACCATACATCTTGGTTAATTTTCTCCCATTGCTGAGACAAAATATCCAACACCCCAAATTAATGGTGGAAATGTGTCTTTAGCTTACAGTTTGTAGCATTTCAGTCCACAGTCAGCTGACTCCCAGGCAGAGTGGCGTGACACAGGGACAACAGTCCCTGGCAGCAGAAGACAGCAGAAGCAGCAGGAGCTACAAGGGGCAGAGCAAGCTCCCTTTCCTCCCTTATGCTGTTAGTGAGCTACCACCCCTCGGGTGGGTGTAGACTCATGCCAGGTCCACGTCCTCCTCCCTTGCAGGCTTAGGTTGTTGACAAAGTGAGGACCCTGGCTGCTGGCTGAACCTCTTAGTTAAGCTAAAGCTGACACCGCGATCCACAGCCTAGAATGGGAAGGGCAGTTCCTCTGCACTCAGGGACTTAGAATTGCTGAATTTTTGGTCAAGCTTCTAGGCTTCTGAGGTTGACAGAATGTGTCAGTCCTCTACTATTTTAGACTTTTAAATATATTTTGGTGGTATTTTTAGGCCAAGTTTAAAAAATAAATAAACCATTTCTGAGGAAAGATATATGTGGTAGTCATTGTTTATTCCATAGTAATTTGTGAAGGGAGTAAATATTTGCAGACTTTGCATGTGTTCTGGACACTGAGCATCACTGAAAACTAACATGAGAATACTGACACCACAATCAATCTACTATATACTCACCAGAATGGAGCAAATAGAAAAACCTACATGTTCAAACTTTGGAAAAAAGTCAGAGCAACTATATTTGGCTACTGAAATATAAAACAGCATGGCCATTTCATAAAACAGCATTTGCTAAAGCTGAACATGTTATCTCCTGACTCAGTAATTCTACTTCTAGATACGTATCCAGTAGAAATAAGCACACGTGCTCATTGAAAGAAGTACTTGTACATGCATTGTGGCACTTTTGACATTCACAAAAAAACATGGACTACATGTTTTTCACTAGAAGAACATCAACGTGAAGAGATGGGTGCAAGTGACATGGTCACAAGGTGGAGGGACTTCCTATACATTACTGACAATAGTCTGCAATTGCATTTAGATGACCCTCATATGTCTAGCTTGAGTAGAAGTTGTAAGACCCAAGGGAGTACATATTATATAATGTCACTATTTAAACTATAAAAACATCACATGAATTAGGAAACTGTGCTGCTAGAAGTTCAGTGTGTGGGTTATCTTTGGCAAAGCGAAGCAACTGAAAAGATTTGTGCAAGGTGCCGTGGGTGATGACAAGGTTGGCGATCCATTAGGGTGTTATTTGCACAGGTATTTTCAGGTTGTTGAAACTCAATGAACTGAATACTTACATGTGCACTTTGCAGTGTATTGTACAAATAGATAAAATATGTGGCAAGTAAATAAATGAGCCATTACATTGATCTAATAAATAGCACCTTTCACACAGCCTTCATATTACTTTTCTAAAATATATTTAAATGCATTTTGGAATTTGAATGCTGGAGCTCGACATGGTTTTTATGTTGTTTGGGAAGATGGGAGAAGGAAATGGAAGAGGCATGCATCTTTATTGTACATAAAGGCTAAATATTTTCCTAGAATTTCTTGACACTCCAAATGATTCCTTTTGAGGCATTCATTTTAATTTTTCTTTTTAAGAAGTTTCAAAAGCATGATTCACTGTATCTTTCATAAACGTTCTGAAGATTAAACAAAATCAGGAACAAAAGCAAGAAAATTATAGTACAATTCTTTCATGAGTGCCACCGCGGACAGAACCCACGGCCTTCCACGTGCGAGATGACCACCTGACCACTGGGCTACACTCAGATCCCACGTTTGGAATGTTTTATAGCAGTATTTATTTTCAGAAAAATGAACTAGAAGAAGCATAATAATTTTAGTTTGGTAGCAAAGCCTGTGAATTACTGATGTGTCTGCAGGTCTAATTTCCTTCTCTTTCTTAACAGGTGTGCAGTTCAACTTCCACACCTTCCATCTGGAAGACCACCATGACTACTTACTGATCACAGAGAACGGGAGCTTTACCCAACCACTGGCTCGCCTGACGAGTTCGGAACTTCCATCAACAATCAATGCTGGGCTCTATGGAAACTTCAGAGCTCAACTACGCTTCATCTCAGATTTTTCCATATCATATGAAGGATTCAACATTACATTCACTGGTGAGAAAATAAAGACCAAGAAAAGAGACTTCCTTTAATAACTGAAAATAAAAACCAGGTTGTATAAGTACTAGCATGACATGGCAAGACAGAGAAGGAAATTTTACAGAAAAGAGGAAAATATTAAAAATAGAATGACAAAGCAAATAAGTATCTCTTAGTAAGTTTTAAATAAAATTGGAAAAATCTTGAATATCGCCTCTGAGAGCAAATTAAAGAGAAATTTTAAATAAAAGCAAAATAAAAGTTAACTCACTAAAATTCAGTAATGGCAGTAATTAACATTTCCTTAAGAGCAGAATACTAGATTTCTAATTGGTTGCAAAATAAGCTAAAAAATTCCTAGTGAATTTATAATGAAAATCCATATCTTTATTCATACTCAAAACTGAAATGTAAATTAAATTGGTGAACATTCTTATTTTAGTTGTAATTAATAAAGTATACTATATACCAATATTAAAATAAAGTTACTATACTCTCCTAGAAGAAAATTATCTAGAAAAAAATTAATATAGTTAAGGCTTTCCTATAGAGTAAATTTATTTGTAGGCAACTGTAAAAATTATGTTCCAGGAAAAAAATGATAAAGAGAACAGAAAATATTCCCACCACACAAGTACTTAATTTTGTGAAATCAATAATTTATTAAAATAGATACAATTTAGTAAGTAGCACTTAAGCCAAGGTATAGAACTTAAAATAGTAATACACATGCATGTGCACACACAGCGATACTGCTAACATGTAAGCACATAACAATATAAATCTTAAAATATTATTTTAGTATTTGGGTGGAAATCCTTAGCTGATAAAATAAAGGTATTCCACAATGAACAGTAAATAAAAATGATCAATTTTAACCTAGAACTTTAAAAATATGTCCAAATCTGTTTTTAAACATTAAAATATTAGTTAATCAACATGAAGCAATCCTTGCTGATTTTCTTGCAATTACACAGTAAGTAACTGCTTTGAGAATATTTTTAGAGACGCTATTAGAACTGCATGTAATAATAATATGTAATCAGCTCTACTCTCTCCTACACTGCAGATTGTTTAGTAGTTCATTTCCATGATGTTTATCCATCGCTTGGGGAAAAGTTGGTGCATAAATTCATAACATAATAGTTAGCACTGTACGTGGACACTTCTGTCTTACACAAACTTTTGCCTCTCAATCAGAATATGGGTTCACTTAATGCCTGGTATGCTTGAAGCTCAAGCACTGTTATTTAAATTACTCTTGTTAAGTAGAATGTGTTTTTATATTACAAATTATTTCATTCCAAATGTATTTTGTGTTTGAAAATATTCATCTTTTCTTTTGCTATAACTCAAAAATCTGTCACATAGAAATCTGTAATGCAGAAAAAAATGTTATGTTTTCTGTTTATGCCTAAGAGGTGACATTATCTCATCTATACCTAATTTCACATAAAAAAAAATAGTCGTTAAAGTTTTAGATACTTTTCAAAGAAAAATTGTGTGTCCTACTACCATGATTCCAAAATTGTACGTGTAGTTACTTTTAAAATATATGATTAGATACTAAAAGCATCCAGTTTCCTAATAAGAAATAGACTGAAAAAAAGTAACTACTATGATTCTTTTCCTCTCCTCTTCCGAGAGGAGGGTTTCCCTTTAACTTACAGAGTATAACCTGGAGCCTTGTGAAGATCCTGGGATTCCTCAGTATGGCAGCCGAGTGGGGTTCAGCTTTGGGGTTGGTGACACTCTGACCTTCTCGTGCTCATTGGGTTACCGGCTGGAAGGAGCCTCCGAGATCATCTGTCTTGGTGGTGGCCGGCGAGTGTGGAGTGCCCCTCTGCCAAGGTGTGTGGGTACGTGGTCAGCTGCTTTCATTTGCTTGTATGTGTAGTCACTGTCCATGGAATTGTATGGTTGCACACCCTTTGGTTTTCTGTTTTATAATATGTTATATTTCTTCATTTATTTCATACTAATTTTTTTCTTTCAACTTAATTTCTCTATTGCTGCAGTCAAGTATCAGTACTTCTAAATTTGTTTTCAGACAATGGTAATGAAGTGTGAAGGAGCTAGAAAGATGGATGGATTAGATAGATAGATAATGAAAGAGAGAGAGAGAGAGAGAGAGAGAGAGAGAGAGAGAGAGTGTTGGGGATATAGCTCAGCAGCACAGCACCTGCATATTTATTTATTTAGTATGGGGCTCAATTCCTGGTATGAAAATTAAGAGACTATAGATAAATAGATAGATAGACAGATAGACAGAGAGATAAAATTGCAGATAAAGATATAAAATGGAATTATTTCTTACCATATTGGTTTTATGAACTACATTAGTGGTTTGGAAAGATTGTGCTCAAGGAAGTAACACTTGGAATAACATCTGCATTCCAAGGGTTTCCTCTGTTCCTTCCAAGGATTCCATCAGCTGTCTGATTTACATGGCTCTTTTCCTTTAATCTTGTATCTAACTCTGAATAGTGGCATAAGTGCTACAGTTGTGACCATTCTGTAGATGATAAAAGTGTAGTTTGGAATGTTTACTGGCTAAATAGCTAATGACCGGGCACTTGGGATACCTCCCTGGGCTTTTTCCAGAGACAGCTCACAGATAAATGATTCTCATATCCTATTGAACTGAAGTTTTGGCAAAATTTTGTAACTTAAAATTAACATATATAACAGATAATTACACTATGACAAATGAAGAATAGATGATTAATGATTACTAAATCATTTATTGATATGATAGATTAATTAAACAGATTATTCATTTCATGTTCTGAGATTAACAGCAACAATAATGAAAGTATCAGAAGTGTGAAACACCACTTAGGCCTCTGGAAATGGATATTATACCTGGTAAAGGAGGAACATGTTTTCCATTTTTTAAAAAAAGGACTTTTCATTATAATTTAGGTCATCCTCTATTGAAATTAGAAATTAGAAGGCAAGAAATGTTTAGGTCATCAGCCATTCAGTGGTTAGCAGTACTTACTTTTTGACAAAAGATCATTCTATCCTTAGTTCATTAAGCTACTAAAAATTGTGACAGGGCAGGCCAAATAGCTCAGGGGATTAATGCGCCTGCTTAGGCAGATGCAGGAGCCAAGCTTCCCTGGGCCTGCTGTGCTGGCCTCACCCGAACAGCACTCTGAGACAGTGATTGAGACTGGGTGTGGTGGCCTGCTCCTGTAATACCAGCACTTGGGAGCTGTAAACAGGAGGATCACTAGGAGTCCTATCTATGTAGTGAGACCCAGTAGACGCTGTACTAAATAAAAATAAATAAATAAATAAATAGACATTGTGACAAACATTTAATTTCAATGTTTTTAAATATTTAAAAAATAGTTAGTTAGTTAGTTAGTTAGTTAGTTCGTTAGTTAGTTAGTTAGTACAGGGTCTTGCTGTGCAGCTTGTTCTCATAGTGATCTTCTTGTCTCCAGCTCCCTTCAGGCGCTGGGATTAAAAGCATGCACCACCACACCTGGTACAGCATGGAGTACCGGGAATCGACACCAGATCCTTACGCTTGCCAGGGAGGCACTTAGACTGATGAGCTATCTCCCTCACCTAATTTGAATTAAATTAAACTTAGATAAATTTAATCATAGATCACAAAATAGTGTAGGTGAAAATATAGTTAAAATCAGACAAATTGTAAGCTGCAAATGTGTGACTTATGCTCTTGTCTTATTCTCCAGCTAAAATGGTCCCACAGGTGAAAACATAAGAGAAGAGGAGGATCCCAATTTGCATTATTGAATATATTGTCCAAAATATAAAATGTAGAGACTCCTGCTAGTCTGACGACTTGGTGACATAGCTGTCTAAAAAGCAGAAACATAGTTATAGGCTGAGAATATAGTTTACTGGGGAAGCCTGTGTTTACTCCCCAATACAGAAAAAATAAAAGAGAAAGGAAGAAATGAAGGAAGGAAAAAAGGAAGGGAGGAAAGGAGGGAGAATGGAAGGGAGGGAAGGTGGTCCTTTGGAGTCCTAAATCAAACCAAAAAACAAAAACAGAAAATGTGTTCTTCCACGTTAGTATGAATCTGAAGGCTTTTATAATGATGAGGCTGGTTGCCATCGTCTCAGAGAGTTATAATGATAAGCTGATATGTAACAAATTTTTTTCTTTTTAAAATCGCAAGCTTTTTTGTTGTTGTTGTTGTTGTTGTTGTTGTTTTTGGTGGCCGTTGCACAAGCAGCTATAGACTAGAGGCTGCGGACAGGACTTGCCAAGCAGTTAGACTCCCAGAACCTCCTCTCCGGAGAGCTATGAAGGGTATTCCTTCTAACTACTCATTGTCTGTTTGGAAGCACCATTCTTTCTCGAGTTGTCTGCATTTTCATTTCAATACTCTGTGATTCTTTCCAAAGGCTGGTGAATGGTAACCTCAGGAATGTCCAACAGAGAGACTGGCAGTGTCCAATCATTAGCTATCAGCCAACTAACTCTTCTAAATTCCATTTATCTCAACTGCTTGGTGGTTCAACTGTAGCACTTTTGTATTATTATGAGTTATCT
The DNA here is from genome assembly GCF_000260255.1 of Octodon degus. Taxonomy (NCBI): domain Eukaryota; kingdom Metazoa; phylum Chordata; class Mammalia; order Rodentia; family Octodontidae; genus Octodon; species Octodon degus. The sequence continues at coordinate 7,171,650 of NW_004524694.1, read as the reverse complement.
ATAAAGATGAAGAAATTAGTCATATAAATCAGACATCTAACACAATCCCTAAAATATAGGGAATATCAGAATTTAGATGATTAACTTGCTTTGCAGTGAAAATAATCTGCTATCGCTCTAGCTATTAATTTAGTTTATAAAATCAAAATTGTAAAGAATACGTCAGTTTTATAAAACCCCAACATGATGCATATTTGCTGCAATACTTCATATATCATCCCATTTCTTTTTGCCAGGGTGTTGACTTTTCATTAGAACTTGTGGGTTAGGGCCGGGGAGATAGCTCAGTAGAATAAGCACTTGCCTGGCAAGCGCAAGGTTCTGAGTTCAATCCCCGGCACTGCAAAACAAGAAAGAAGGAAAAGAACTTGTGGGTTGGAGAGGTTAAATAATGTGTCCAACATCATTATAGTTTCAAGGGTTAGGATCAGTGTTTGTATAACAATCTACCTTACTTTAATACCCAACTTTTTCACTGTAGTGTCTAAGAAAAGGTTAGAGAACTAACTTAGATGAAGTTACTGTTTTAAAGTCACACGTATGTATCAGGACGTTAAGTAATTTCAAAGTAAATTGCTTATTTGTACATTTTTAAGGTTTACCCTACTGTTACAATAGATTTTAATACACGGATTCATGAAAAACTGACACTGCAAAAATGTAACAAACCTACCTTTGTTTTATTGAAGTATTTCTGAGAGTGAGTTTATTTCCCACCTAAATCTTTGATGGGAAGGATAAAAGAAAATAACCCTGTGGACAAATTTAGAAAGCAGAGCTTTACCTTGGGAATTTTTCTCCAGTTTCAAGTTAGCTGTGCTTCTTTTGTGTTTACTGAAATTTTTAAATTCCACTGCAGGTGTATATTTAGGTTAAAAGGGGGAAAGATACCTTTCAAATATGTTTTGTTTTTTAAGTCACCTCTCTAAATTTCTTTGAACTTTTCTTCACTACTTTGCATAGATATCAAAATAGATGTGTTCCTTTTTGTATTTTGGCTCCATGTAGGTATTTGTCTATATTATCTATTTTTCATTTTTTCAAATATCTATCTTATTTAGAAACATAGAACATTGTTTGTAATCATTTGTATGAACATGTGATCAATTCTCACAATGCTAATTTGAATGGTTTTTCTTTTTCTTATATCCTTCATACTTTTCCCTTAATATATATCACCAATTCTCTATTATATACTTGCTTAATAGCAGGTATTTAGTCCTCAGCACTCTGAACCTTCTGAATAACTTATATTGAAGACAGAAAATAAATCATAAATAGTTGTTATTTTTATCATTTGCTTCTATTTCCGTTATACTTTACAAATAGGTTGCAAATGATTTGATATGAGAAGAAATCCAGAGATAGGATTTAACATTTTGTGTTAAGTATAAAATAAATGATAATGTTTACTATAATTATATTTGCTCTATTTAACTTATATACTAGCTGGGGCTGATAAGACAGCTCAGTGGACTAAACACCTGCTTAGACAAGGGCAGGGACCAGGGTTCCATGCTCAGCATCACATGTTGGGCCGGCCCCTTCCCATAGGTGCACTGAAGTGGCCACTAAGATTGGGCGTGTTGGCACATGCCTGCATTCCTAGCACTGGGGGGGCCAAAAACAGGAGGATCACTATGAATCCAAGCTGTGTAGTGAGACCCTGTACCAATGTATTAAAAACAAAACAAAGAAAAACACTAAAACATATGTACTAGCTGTATAGTAGGTAGCTAAGAAAGCTAGGTTTTTTTTATTTAGATACATATGTATATTTTTTTCCATTTGATTGTGTATTTAGAGTTTGGCTGATGTGTACCAGTTCCTTCTGGAATAACTTTGTAAAACTTATTTTTAGGACTAGGTATATAATTCTGCAACTGAAAAGCTTGTCTAGTAGGGTGATATTCTATATCAGGTCTCCAGCAGTATGAAATAAATATAACTCTAGGTGCTTATTAACTAATCAAAAACATTTTGTTAATCAGATTCCTGTAATATGCAAATTTATATTTTAAAGTAATATCGAGGAAAAATATTAAAATATAACAACATCATAATAGTGTTTTTCACATCTGTAAAAAATCTATCCTATATCATTTCATCTCATTACATATATTTCTATCATATACTATCTCCATTCAACCTTGTGAAAGTCATTGTAACATAATTGTTTATCCGTGAACATATCATTTCTACAAATCTTCAAAGTTTCATAAAACTTAGGAGTAGAACCATGACTAGCCCAGACCAAGTCCTATCCTTGAGAAGAGTTTGGTAAAGTTGGAAGGGAATCTGCCTTTCATGTTGATGCATGACTTTGGAGGACTCTTATGTTTATCCTCTGTTATAATCAGAGGAAAACTCCTTCAAGCATGACCCATATTTCTGGTGTCATTTAAATACTGGGAGTGTTTTAGTGGGAGAAGAAGGATGCTGATAGAAATCAAGCACATACCACTCCCTGAAAGGCTGGGAATGTTCCCCCAAGCACTAAGCTTCGTGGAAGGTGCAGAGTTCATATTGATCGTCAGCTTTTCCTAAGCTATGTGACATCTGACAAATTCAAATAGCTTCCTGTTGAGTTGTTTGCAAACATAAGCTGTGGATAACCAACCATATCTCCAGACAGCAGATGTGAAGCCCCTCGTGAACTTCTGGCCACATACTGACAGCTGATAGGAACGGTTTCTACCAACCCGCAGACAGAGGCAAGGAGGTAGAGGACGACTTCGCCACGAACATGAAAGCAGTCCTTTCAAACCACATATCTACATATCTGTAACGATGCTTCTGATTTTGGAAAAGATAAAGATAGCAGTGAAATTGATATTTCAGTCAAGATATTTAAGTACACTTCCTACACAACTACATCCTAAGGACATGAATATATGATTACCTTTATTTTAAGAAATAACCAAACACATAAAATATTCA
>NW_004524694.1:7163810-7168370 GCF_000260255.1 Octodon degus | reverse complement strand
ATCCTTTTTTAAATTTTATTGAGAAACAAATACCAATGACACAGTTTCAAAACCGATTAGTAGGACAGTTTCAATAATTAATACATTGAATATTGTTGTACTCATAGTTCAAGATACAGACATGATATATTGTCCAAACACTGTTAGTACAAATCTTTCTTCTCATTGAATTAAGAGAATTAATTCAATGTACATATCTATCCTATTTTGTATATACAGATGCAAAATGGTCCTTCATTTGGATCTCCTTTTTTGTTTAGTTTTGTCAGAGAAGGGTATTCCATTGCCATTTAAATATTGTAGATGTGTGAATTCAGCAAAATAATCCAACATAGTCCAGTAGTCCATAATAGTAGTGGGTATCCATAGGACTGGCAATGTCAGTTGTTGACTTGAGCCTTTTACAGCTCAGCCATCTTTTTTAATTAGAAAAATTTCATTTCACTCAGCATCCACATATACCAGGATTCAAGCCAAGGCTGTGTTACAAATAAACAAGGAGCTAAAGACAGAACATCTTGCGGAAAGTAGATTAGCAAATTCAATATTAGTAATGATTTGTCTTCAGGCAGGAGTCCACACATTTTAAGAAGCTCACATATTTTGAAGTCATTTTAAAGACATTAATTTATCCATCCCCATAATCTCTCATTTAACACATCTAGTTCTGTTTCTAATTTCATGTATCATTGATTTTTTTTTTTTTATCTGACCTTGGACAAGTAATAGCATCTTGCCTTAATCATGAGTCAAATGAGAAAAAAATGATAACAACATAACACATCTACACACTTTTCTCACTTTTTTATTTTTTAGATGATACATGATTAATGGTACTGATTTTTTGTTTAAAAGTAAATGTGAACCATTGGAGAAGCTCGGTGTGCATTGTGTGTGAGAACTTACTCTCTTCCCAATTCTCTGTAATTGTAGAACTATTCAGAAAGTGCCAATTATTAAAACTTCATAAAACTAAAGAAGAAAATGCACTTGAAGGAGAAATTAAGCTTTAAATATATTCTATTCTTCCTTCACCTCTAACCACTCTATGCAAAATTATAGACATCAAATATCAAGCCATGCATGAAAATATTACAAATCAACATATGTATTTCTTTCCTATGGTATTTCTATGATATAAAAATCTCCTTTTAACATTATAACAGTAACTTTACCATAACTGTTTCATTGGTGATATGTAATGTCTCTAAAATACCAGTTTTGTACACCGCTAAGATTGGAGCCATTACAATCCCAGCCCGAGTCTTGTGCTTGGTCCCTAGATATACATAACTCTGAGACTAAAGACTTTTATAAAGTTTGAAGGAAACTTGGATTTCACTGTAGTTGACTGCAGTCAGCATTGGAGATACCTGCCCATGGAGAAAACAAGTTAGCAATTAAGATCTACTATTAATTAACTGAGACACGTTAGGCAAATATCTTAATTTTATGTATTTTTAACTACAGAAATGATCATTTCAATATGAGTTCTACTCAACACAAATATTTTATGTAAAAGTAAAATAAAACATTATATACAAAAGTATCACAATCAGTTGTATACACAATGTATGTCTATAGTTTTTCTTTCTTCTTTCTTTCTTTTTTTCTTTTTTTTTTTTTTTTTTTTTTTTTTTTTTTTTTTTTTTTTTTTTTTCTTTTGGCAGAACTGGGAATTGAACTCAGGCCCTTGCGCTTGCCAGGGAAGTGCTTATTCTACTGAGCCATCTCCCTGGCCCCTGTAGTTTTTCTTGTGTAGTAATGATGAGGTATATTGATTTCATAATTGCAATATGAGAGTCTATAATATTAACGTATGTGCTCAGGGTTTTATAGGACTTTGTAAGTTTCCTGTTCACAACCCAGTGAAGTAAGAGAAATACTATTCCTACGTGGCAGCTAAAGAAACACATGCTCAAAAAGGTTGTAAGTACTGAGTAAAAGATTGTGCCAGGGACCAAGTCTTAAGATCCTTGCATCAGTGTTGTGGTATTCCAAGTGTGATTCCATTGCTACTTATTGATGATTTCTGTTTATTGGTGAAAGTCTACCAGTTTGATATGAAAGAACTGAGCCATAAAGTATAAGATAATAAATATCCCATACTTGGCAGATGACATAGTTTCAGTTCTAATCTGATTATTATCCATAAAAGCATTTATAGAGAATGTATTATAGTTGTGGCCCAATAAACTTTATTTATAGAAGCAGTTGATTGGAAGCAATGACACATTCAGTTTTCTGAAGGCTGCAATAGTTCCATTAACCTGCACATCCCTTTTGTTTTGGGGAATTTAGTAGTCATTCACCTGGAAGAGAATCAGAAAGGCTTTATTTTCTACTCAGTATTTTTATACTGGATTGTGTTTATTAATGTCTCATCATTGTAAAGTAGTTTAATTATATACCTTGATAAAAATCTTGAAGTCAACTCTTGCTGATTCAAATGTTCTTACATTTAGATTTCACGTATGACCACAGTACAGTCATGCAGTCTTCCGTTTTGCACAGTCTTCTTTACAGGTTTCTCATATCTAATTTATCTTCAGTATTATTATTAGTTTTGTTCAGTTTTTATCAGTGATTTACACAGTACTACAGATTTCCAGCCTTGGAGCAACGTATTTATTTGTCGCGAGGTTTCTTTTGTGTGGCGAGACTGGGCATGATGTAACTGTCTTAGGATTTCACAGGCTTCGGTTAAAATCCTGACCAGGTTTAAGCTCTTACCTGAAGTTCAAGGTCTTCATCCACACTCACACAGTTATACTGAAAGTAATCTGCTCGTTTTAAGTCCAGAATTGAGAGTTTTGGTTCTCTGCTGAGCGCCGTCCACAGTTGCGTACCCTGTGGTCTTAGCCAACACAGCTCTGCACTTTGTAAAACGAGCAAGAATCACTCTGCTGACTGTTCGAGAAAGATAAAGTTTTGTAGGTTGCGTCATAATTGCAGGAAGCGATGGGGAGCAGGTCGCAGGTTCCACCCACACGCAAGGGAGGGGTCGGTCCTGAGCCTAACCTCAGGTCTCATGGGGTTTTCTTTAAATGTCAGTCATCCATAGAAAACCCAGAGCATCTGTTCATTCTCTGATTAAACTACTAACTGATTTCCCATTGCCTGGTGGATAAAATAAAAGTTTGTCAAATCCCCCCTTAAGTTGACTTTAATGTTCTCTCCTCACTTTTCTGTAGCCCATGTAGAGCCTGCAGTACAGCTACATGCATGACCTTGCCTGTCATTCCCAGACATGTGAAGACATTCGTGCTTCTCGATGTTGATATGCTGAGCTTCAGCACATTCGAGTGGCCCAGCTCTCCCTTCACTGGCACAAGCCACCAGATAATTTCCTTAAGAATACTGGTTTAAAAGTATAAGAACAGATGCTAAAAACAAAACAACAACAAAAAAAAAAAAACCAAAAAAACAAAATCAATTGCTGAAGAAGCCTGTGGATTTCCATCTGTTGAGCCTTCATGCCTGCTATCCTACCATATCTTATTAATTTTAAGAGCCCAGTTTTTGTCTCCATTCTTGTCTCTTTCTTCCAAGCCAAATATTGAAGAAGAATAAAACGCCTGTGATTAAAATATGAAGATGTCCCTCTTTCGTTTAGCATTTTTTCCATGTTCTCCATTGTCCTTATAATCCAAATGTTACTTTCTTATCTTCTGCACTCCCCTCACAACGCGTCCTCTTTCTTTCTTAAAACTCCCTTTATTACGCAGTGCGATAAGCCCTGTCTGACCTCCCAAGAGCACTGTTAGATGTCTCCTCTACAGCTTTTCTGCATGTGCTCTTTCTACATCTCATCAGGCTATATTGAATTGGCTTTTTATCTACATCAGTATTTAGCATATAGAAAGCTTCTGGAAAAATTTTTCAGTTGATAAAGAAATTTGAATATATACCATAGGCAAAGGCCCTTTTCTTTCACAGGTTTAATTTACTTTCACTTACATGAACAGAACTATTTTCCTTTATGTTTCCCAAAGGGAAATAGGGTTAATTTTTCCCAATATCAATAAAGGACTGTAGATTACAGTTCAACCTGGTCTGTCTCCCTGCTCCTTACTGTATTATGCACTGGTGTCTTGTTGCTAACATGCAAACTCGAAAGTCTAATAAATAAATGAGCCAAGTAATAAAAAGGAAGCTTGAGAAAACAGAGTGTACAATTTTCATAGAAAAAAATAAATATATTCAAGTTGAGTATTGTATTAAAATACTGGCCCTTGTATCTTTGTATGCAATAAAGATTTTCCCAGTGCATAGTGAAATTCAGAGGGTAACAAGGAGCATGGCTGATTTCAGAGTTTTCAGTAAGTCGAAGAGAAAAAATAAATACCAGAATGAAATAGAGTATTTGTAAGAAAGAAAGGAACTGATTTATGTATTCTATTTAATGAAATCACATTGAGCTTCTATGAATTTAAACCCTTCATATTCATCTGGGATTGATTTTTATTTATTTATTTCATTTTGCATTTTAGGGAAGGGTTTACAAGGTATTAAGGGTTTTAGTACTAGATTGGACTCATAGCGATCCACCTGTTTACA
>NW_004524694.1:7152617-7162880 GCF_000260255.1 Octodon degus | reverse complement strand
GAAGAGAAGTAAAGAGTGGAACGTATCCGGGAACTTCTGCTTCAGGGTTTTGATCCCAAAACAAAACAATTACAATAGTACAAATCTCGCATGAGAAAGCATCACGAAATTACCAGAAAATGTTCCTACTTTTATAAACTTTGGGTGACTTCTTCCTACTTTGGGGATATGTACAGCTTCAAGAATACCTGAAAAAAAATTGCATCAGCTTTATCTAAAAAGCTTAAGCATTACTAACTGGGGACCATGTTGGTTGAAAAGAATAAAACAAAAATAGAGCTTGGAATTGTGTTTCAGAAAGGAACGTATGTTGTAATATTAACCTAGAAAACATGATATCTCTCAACCTTGCCATTAGACAAATGAGTGTTGTGTTTCAGCTTAATATATATTTTCTTAAATAGAAGATTCTGGGCCCTGGTACATATTACTGCCAGATAAGAAGCATTTTATCTGAGGTAACAATAAAAACTAATATTTGCTGTGGATTTAGTATACAGTAGGAATGTCTTAATGAAATGTGACAAGGGACACTGGGTCACACAGAGGTTAAGTAATCTTCCTTAGGAGAATATATTTAGAGTATTTTTATTCAAGATAGGGTAGATATAAAGCCGATGTTTGCATCCACAAATAAAACCCATAAAGATTCATAGCGTTAAATAAGTCAGGGTAGCTCTGATATGTTGTGTATATCACCACACTGGTCCTCGCTCATGAAGTGACATCTGTGGCTCTCAGGAAATGCTCTCAGTTGGCAATGCAGGTAACTGGAGGAGATTGTTAAATGTTATTGCTACTTGTAACCAAATTAGATTTTGATGTCATGTCTCAGAAGAGGGTAGCTTTTAATTGCAGTCATAACAGACCAACAGTACCTAAAATCATTTTGAAACTGAGAAGAAAGGCCATTGTCTCATTAGGTAAATAGATTTTAAAATTACACCTAATTATGTGCTTTTTGGAAAGTCTATGTATCTGTTTGCTTTGTGTGTGTCTTTGTAGTTTATGTTTTCCCATTTTTGTGTCATAATACTGACAGTAAGAGAAAATATGTATACTATTAGTGCAGACGTTGATGCTTAATGGATGTTTTCATTGTTTGTTATTAGCAGTGCTCAGAGCTAAGATATTTTCAAATGCACCTGTGGGTCTGAAAACAAGAAAAGCCCACTGGAGCAACCTAGAGCTAGCAATTAGTAATAGCACATCACACTAAGGAACCTATCTGCCTATGTCTTTGGCAGTAACAGGGGTAAGCTCCAGTAAGTCCAAGGGAATAGGACTGATATTCTTTTGTCCAGCAAGAGGCATTCACTTCCTAATCAAGAGCGTGAATATGAATCTCATTTTTTAATCATTTTTTTTATTTCTTTAGCTCTTTTCTCTTCAGCACAAGTTTGCCCTTCTCAAACCCAGCTCCTTCAGTGCAGGATAAAGCTGCTGAAGTTATTAGCCTTTGTTTATTTTATCAAAAAAGTTCCTATGGAAATAATATTTTATGAAATAAGTATTGTAAGTTAAATCCAGAGTCAGGAAAGGAGTTGTGAACTCAGGTATGAGATAGTATGCCTATTTAAATAAACAAGAACATTAATAATTATAAAAAGAGTTCCAAGCAAACTGTTGAGAAAACATCTAGCAAATTAATCTTAGATGTTGAGGAAGTTATTTTCAGAACTAAATGTTGCACTTCAAGCATTTGTTTTAAAACAGAATTAGGGGATTATTAATATCTGGTAATGGTTAACTTTTATTTCAAGCATCTTACTAAACTTCTGTGAATTTGCTCTAGCTGTTGATTTGTTACATTTGGCTACAACATTCTGCATGTTTGAAATGCCAATTTTCCTGTTATATAAAATGTGAAATTTCAGTTGAATCAAGTTACTAGTATCTAAATGCAATCCTAACTTTCTTCTGCTCTTGGTAAAACGTGAGATTCACTTTTGTTAGTTTTCCTGATAATGTAAAATAATTACTCAGTTGTTTAATCTTGGCATTTGAAATGACTCGACTTGCCTTTCCTGTTTAAAGCTTCACAGCAGAGCATCACCATCATGTAACTGACCTCTGGGGTGAAAAGAAAACTTGGGAAATTGGTAGTCAACTCTCCTGATGGGAATATAGCCTGGAGTGTATCACTTTTCACCAGTATTCTTTAGGTGTTTATAGGTAGTTAAGCAGGAATCCTGAACTTCTTTTACATGACAGTAAATTAAAACTATCTGCTAAATTATTAAAAAAGAGGGGGAATGGCAAGATAGCTCAACAGTCTAAAGTGCCTGTTTAGGCAAGTTTAGGCAGGTGCAGGGGACCAGAGTTCAATCCCAGCACCACATGCCATGGCAGCCCTACCCTCAGGGTTGGCTGAGCCAGCCGAAAAACAAAACAAAACAACAATGCAAAAAAACCTGTTAACTCTCCATCTCTTTAGGCAGAATCTTTTCCTACCCCTTCTGGAACCCTAGCCTCTTCTCCCGGTGAAGGATGATTGTAAAAGCCAACAGCAATCGCTAACGGTGGTGCTAAATATCACTAAATATCAGGTGTGTGTGTGGGGGGGGGCAAGCATCAAATTCTACTACCGAAGAAACCATCATAGTGAGATTACAGTCCACATTTTCTGTGATCTTGGAAAAATAATTAGTATATCATGACAGGTTTGTTTCTGAGATATGATTTTAAAGAGATCATCACTGACTCCAGTAAGATCTCTCTTTTATTTTCTCTTATCCTATTCTTTAAAAGACACATTTATTGCATTATATTACTTGTTTTCGGATTACCTTTCTCATGAAAGTAAAAACAGACAAATGTACAAACAAATGCTACCTGGAAAACAGTAAACAAGCATAAACATGGAAAAAAATCTACACATAGAAAACCACTGAGACTTAATGAGTATTGAGGGTGCGACAGTTGGTCGAACACGTCAAAACCAAATGCCCTAGCTCTCAAAATCATATCCTTAAATAATCAAATAATCTTCAGGTTTTTACCAGGAGACCAATAGATACAAGAGAGAAAGAAATGAAATAGCTTTGGTGACTACTTTCCATGTACATAGCATCAAATCAATAAATGCAATAATTGACAGGAAACTATCTCACTGCCACTTTCCTACCTTTTACCCATTTATTCCCTGCAGTAATCTTATTAGGAAGATACTAATACTTCCATTTTCCCTATTCAGAAACCAACATCCAGAGAAATGGTTAAGTCATGCATGATAAGTATCACAACTAGTAAGTGAATAATAGATTTGTATATCTTAATCATTTAGCCCCCATTTTTTAAATTTCATACTTTTTTCCTAGAGTTGCAATGACTGGCAAGTCAACCAGAATGATGCATTGTCAAAACTCTGTTACGTTTCTTGGAACAATATTTCATTTCATTTTCTGCAGGGGATTAGAGAGGGCAGAGTGATTTGAAGACAAAATAAAATTCTAGAATTTGCCAAATGAGTTTTTCTGGAATTTGTTGAGTTAATTTTTAGGATATCATTGTTATAATAGTTAATTGATTCTTAAGTTTGGAAGAGCTTCAATGTATCATTTATTCACATTAATTGCATTGTTTATAGAAATACAGGGGCCAGGGATATAGCTCAGTGGCATAATTACCTGCCTGGCAAGCGTAAGGACTGTAGTTTGATTCCTGGTACTACAAAAAAAAAAACCATACTGGGTAGAAATATAAATCAATATAAAAAGTAAATATCAACAAATATTGAAATGTTCTAAGTAGGGCTAAAATAACTCTCGCCTTTCTACATAGGTGATAATACTGTAAACTTTAAAAATCTTCAATATTGCTTCTAGTTTCTGTTTTAGGAATGTGCTCTGTTCACTTTCAAGAATAAGTTCTGTTCATATTAGTAGATCAGAGTTGTCTCAGTAACTTCTCTAACATTTAACTTAGGACACTCAAACTTCTAAACTTGTAGTGTATTAGACAAAATAGAAGTAGCAGAGGGTCATTAATATACTATAACTGGGGTCCCTGGACTACTGGTTTCTATTAGTGTGTTGAAGGAAGGGTTAATGCTTGATCATCTGACCAAGCCTGCATGCCCAGGGCTGCTGATCTGAGCAACTACTTTGGAGACAGCAATAAGAATTCTAACAACGAGTATTAATTTCCTATCACCTTGTTTCGAATTCTGCATAATTTTTATTGATTTTTTCTTATTTTGTTTTGCCTTCAAGTTTGTTTTTTTCTCTTCTTGACCAAATCACTTATAACTAAGAAAAATGTTCATAATTTGAAAGACAAAAAAGTACACAAAGCTACCCCATTTAAATAGTTTTGTGCCAAACACAACACAATGCTTGTAATGCTAGGAAGAGCCCCAATTAAGTCAGCAGTAGTTTGTTCTTTATAATACAAGCCAAATTAGAAGGCCTGCACTGACATTGATACCGAGACCTCTTCATTCATCATTTCTTGGGACAAGGAGAGAAGGACTGGGCAAAGTGAGAGACAGACAGGATTTGACAGGAATGATGAAAAACTTTGTCTGCCACTTTAAGAAATAGTGGAAATAGATTAAAGCATGCCAAATAAAGAGATAATACTTTCGTGTGTTCACCTAACAACATCTTTCAGACACTTGCTTGAATGGATGATTAATTTGAGTTTTGCCAGATTCTGCTTATTGAACCTGGAAAAACTCATTAAGAAGATTTTCTAATATTCCAGGCATCAGATCATGGGAAAGAACTGAGAGACTGCAAGAGCAAAGCAGGTGAGGACTGAAGAGCACATGTGTGAGGTCATCAGAATATTTGATTATTAAGTTCTTGGTTTGTTCAGATTGTGTGCACATGCAGGTATTTCTACTGAGAACCCAAATTGCAGAATCAATTCAGCACATCTTTAACTCAAAGACAGATATTGGACTCCCCAGTTAGAATTCATAGCTCTTCATTTCATACTTTATTTCACTGATTTTCAATTATAGTCTAATCTCAGATTGTTTCAGGAGTCGGTCTCTACTTGGCCGTACCATGGAGAGACAATGAGAGGAATTTCTACTACTTTTGTGGTACAGATTTCAGGCTTCAAACAAAGAAGGATTTCAACTGAATATATACTTTGGAAATTTTGACTGAGGCCTAGATTTGAGAAAAATTTTGAGGTCGTAAGGTTATAGATGTTCTTGAAAGCTATGAGATTTTAAAGGTTGGAAAGACGTGCATCAACTGAGAGGAAGTAGAGATCTGGGGTCACCGATGCCTTGCAATGTGGGGCATGAAAAGGAACCAGCCAAAGAGGCAATATATTAGAAAAATTAGTAGAAACAAATATCCTAGATAATGCAACTAGAAAGACTTCAATGACAAAGGAATTGTTTGTCTGCCACAAGTACAAGAGCTGCTGAAAGGGTAAGGGAGAGGAGGCACATAAAAATGCCCAGCACTGTGCAAGTCATTGTTGACCTTGACAAATGAAGTTTACTTATTCAAGTAAACTTGAGAAAAAGTGCCATGAATTGCAGTGAATTCATCCAACTATTAAAGAGCGCCTTAATTCACTCCATGCTTCTACAATGTGATACCTGATACTGGTAGGGTGTGAAGGACAGAGTACTATTTCATTGAGTTCTGGAACATAGAAAGTCCAAGATTGAGAGACTGACATCTAGTGAGTACTTTTTTGTACCATCCATGACAGAAGGAGGAAGGTACAAAAGTGTTCAGGAGACAGGATGGGCAGGCTTTTGTGGGAAATCCTCTCCTACCATTCATAGTTCATTTCTGTGATAAAAATACAAACCATTCTGCAGAGCTCATGTGAAATTGCTTCCTGAAGACTGTGCCTCACAACGCTTGCATTAGACATGACACTGACACATGCATTTTGGACTAAATATTCAGATCATAGCAAGAAGTTTTGTTGAAAAAAAGATCAATGAAATAATGTGACACCTAAAGGAGGATGTTCAGTGAAGAGCATTTTCCCCTCTTTGTTTTTATTATAAAATTTGTTAAATGTGCTCCAAAGTTTAAAGGAAAGGTTGGTTGTTCATACAGGTTCTACCTATGTTTAATAGTTGTTATTTTTCTGTATTTATTCATTTTCCTTTGTTTTTATACCATGCTTTCTTTTTTGTATACTGTACTTTCTCCTTTGAAAGCACAAACATTCAACATTTCATCTTAAATTTTTTTTTTTTTTTTTTTTGTGGAACAAGGGATTAAACTTGGGCCCTTGCCCTTGCCAGGGAAGTGCTTATTCTATGGAGCCATCTCCCCTGCTAAAATATTTTAATATAAATTCCTAAAAATAAGATATTTTCCTATATAATCACAATACCTAGAACCATTTAATATCAAGCCCATATTTAAATTTCAAGAGGTGTTCTGAATCTGTTTCATAACTTTCTTTTTTCTTACCAGGATACCAATCAAGAGTCAGGCATGCATTGGTTTATTATGATTATTTTAATTTCCCTACCATGACTTTTTGAAGAGACTAAGTCAGTTATTTTGTAGATTATTTCCCAATCTGGACTTTTATGACTGTTTCCTTGCAACACTTAATGCTTTTAATTACAAAAACCTCACCCTACCTCTGCCCTTCAGTGTTTATCATGTAACTGGTGAGATTAGATTCTGGTGGAACATTTTTTTAGCATTTTTCTTCACATCTATACCTCATTTTGTAACTGATTAGGAGTTCTGCAATCTATATGTGGATTCAGACAATGTCAGCGTCCTCAGAAGAGAGAGGTTGCCGTTCTATGAAAGGGAACTTGTAAGAAGTTCTCTTTATTATTTTCACTTCTTTCTGTGAAGCAGGAAGCAGAATCTTGAGTTGAGAGCAAGGACAATGGAGGACACATTGCACACCTGAAAGAAGAAATAAAGGTGTTAAGCAGCCATAAAAATGTAGGAGAATGGATTAGATTAGGAGGCATGAAAATCACCAAAATGAAAAGTTTTGTTTTGAAAGAGTAAAAATGAACTGTGAGCTTACATTTTGTCAGTGGGCCAGTGAGCTAGCTCAGCAGTCTAAAGTGCCTGCTTAGGCAAGCTTAGGCAAAGCAGACTGCAGTTTGATCCCTGAGACTACTTGCTGTGCCAGCCTCGCCCCTAGGGTGGGCTGAGCCAGGTACATAAATAAATACATAAATAAATAAATGTTGTCAGTGAACAAAGGGGTTAATATATGGAGGCAGTGGAGGAAGCCTCCTGCAGCCTGACAATGTGTGAAGTGACCCCCAAAGGAGGGAAGGATTCTGTTCTTGAAAGCAGCGCTGATGAGCAGAGAACAATCCTCTACCACCTCCAGACCCAGCAGGAGGCAAGTGTGGAAGGCAAATAGCCACTTCTAGAGAAATCTGTATTCATTTCTAGGAAATAAGAAATGATAGTTTATGAGCACTTAGTCACATAGTAAACACTGATGTAAGATTTCACATACATGCCTTCCCCACAGCAACCCTCCGCTGGTTCTGTATTCACCCCAGGTCAGAAATAAACAAGCTCTGTACCGTAACAGATGGAACTGTTTGCGCTACTTCTTTGTTGTACTTTGTCTGTAACATCTTCCACCATACTTGGAAATGACACACATAAATATGCCTTATGAATTGTTCTAGAATAACCAGAACTCCTTTATATGTGGTTAGAGTATTAGGCTATCATTTTGTTTTCATTTAAGAGCCAGGTTTGCCAATGCTTATTATAGATTTTTTGCAATTAGCAATTATATTACTGGTTAAATTTGTTAATATATGGACAGTTTATATCTTGTCCAAAGTGACTATAAAAATCTTGTAATTCACATTTTTTCTTAACTTTGGATTAAGGTAGTTCCCTGCATGCTTCTAGGCACCAATTACTGTGCTAGCTTAACAATCTGGAAAGATCAACAAACTCTCAATTAAAATTTGCAGGTTCAGTAATTTCATGGCCACTTCTATGGGCATTATAATGGCATTTTGAAAAGCACATTCCAGTTTCTTCTTTTGGTTAACTCTTGGGAACAAAAGCCCATATTTGTTCAACTTTTGTGTAATGCGACACTGTCATAGTTCAAAGCTCCTGAATTAATCTCATTTACTGTGGGCTCTGCCAGTTCAAGTTCATGTGCTTTATGAGAGAAGTTTGTATGCTACATTTTGCATGATCTCAGAGTAAGAAAAAAGGGGGGTTGTTACTTTCCGATGTGAGCTCAAAACTTCTTCAGCAAACATGACCATTTGGGGAAATTTAATTTCTTGTGGGTCATTAACCACTGAAAAAGCACATAGAATTCAAAGTTTTTATCAAATATGTAATATGCAAAAATGATAAAGATTATACCAACCAGACTGTCAGCAAACTGTGTTTGATCTGTTTAATAGACTAGCATGTTTTAAAGATATATACCACTGCTCCAGTCTAGTAAAACTTAGAGTCCCTTTCACACCATACCTCTGTTTTTGAGTTGGCAATGTTAAAATCTAAAAACATTATGCAGTATTATTTCAGTTTAAATCCATTTTGTTTGATATATGAGCTTTTAAAAAAAATAAAGATAGCAAGTAATTTTCCTTATAAATTAGCAAATGCTTAATTTTCAAAAATTAGCATAATTATACATCTAAATTTTGTTCTTTTCTTCTATGCTCATCAGTTTAATTGAGGTTATATACGTGAGGTAAATGATCATTAGCTGATTAATTCAATGGACTATGAGGCTCCAGAAGGCTATTTTTACTTTTTATTCCATTTCTAATTCTCATTAGTCCTTTTAATATGGTTTAACTTGCGTTTCTTTTTGACCTACCTGTCAGTGTTCCTGGGCTTGGTTTCCATCGTTTCTAGTGTGAAATGCACTGTTAGTCAACATTTCAACAGAGTGTTAGGGTTAAGGAGAGGCAATCTTACTACTGAATTATCCCTATGATGATTATTATTCTTCTACTGATGAATTATTGGTTGTTTACTATGTGTTCACCCTGATTCTCAACATTCCAAGGAAATTATTTCTAAGTCTTACTGGAAAATAAAGAGATCAGTTTATGTAATTCACTGATAATCCGTTGAGGAACAAGTTTAAATAACTTGCAGAAAGTCTTCCGGATTGTACACAGCAAAGCTGGGGTTTGGAGCCGGTGAGTCTCACTCGAAGTCTATGCTTTTACGTAAAGAGCTTTCCTATGAAAGGGACATTGCATCTCATCATCCAGATCCCTGGAGGACAGCATTTTCCTGGGGACGTTCTCTATTTAAGAGTGAGTTAGTGAAAGAAGTTTATGATAGCTTCTTGGTAGATTTCCACGTGATCATTAAATAAATGTATTCACTTATTGGAAATACTCATAATTACTTACTTTCTTGAGAGAGCCAGAGATACCAAATGAAAAAATTGGCAGGCACTCAATGATTCAAAGGTCAATGTAAAAGGCAAAGAACAGTCCTAAGGGATATTTCTTTTAGGACATAATCCAGCTTTCAATGTATTCCACCCAAATATTTCTCCAAGACAGAACAAAACACAGAGTAACAAACATCTTCAGGGTGGACTAAGGTCTACTCTTACACACATTTGATGTATCCCATTCCAGATGCTGCTAAATTATTTTTTAGAATTCTTTTTAGACTCCTAGACTAATTCACATATATATACACACACAAGTACATATACAGCTATACAGATTTAGATATTCCACTGTTTTAATAGAAGCCTCATTTCCTGTGTGGTTTCCACAGAATGTCATCAAGATTGAAATTAGATTATTTGTAGCTTTGTAAGAGCTAAAGTAGTATACAGAAATAACTCTTATACACTATTGTTAATTTATTTTCACATGCTAAGATCTAAATTTTGGCATTCCTCTACAGTTATTTATTTCAGCCAACAGCAGTTTATAATTATTGAAGATACAGTGCCGCAAATTATTCTTTGGCAATTGGGAATTCATAAATATATATATTTTTTTTCCATAATTTTATTGAGAGACAAATAGCAATGAGACGGTTTCAAACCAAATTGGTAGGACAGTTTCAATAATTAACACATTGCTTACTCTCTTCCTAATGGTTAATTGCTATATAAAATGTGGACATGATATCCTATTTACAAGCACCATTAGAACAAATCCCTCTATTCATTAAGAGAATGTAACTATCTAGCATCCTAACCACTTTAAATACACAGATACAAAATGGACATTCATCTGTATCCCTTTTTTTTTGTTTAGTTCTGTTATTTGAATAATGTAGGTGTGTTAACTCAGCAAAATATTCTAAAAGAGTCCAGTAG
>NW_004524694.1:7151127-7152192 GCF_000260255.1 Octodon degus | reverse complement strand
AGGAAAGTGATCGATGATGTAGAGTGTGCCTAAGGAGAGTCACATGGAGAGAAAACATTCTCTCAGGCTTTCACAGAGAGCACATTGGCAAGCAGTGGCCATGACTCATCCACATGGCTGACACTGGTTCTACAATCTGAGGTATAGGATCTCAGAATAAATCCTGAGGGGATTCCACTAACCTTATCAGACCCAAAAGCTACAACTCTTGCTGCATAGGTCCTGCTTTACCTTGGTCTTAACCGTCCAGCAGAAAAGTATAAAAACATAATAACATATTTTTACTAACATTTCTGCCAGTAGAGAATAGCAATTTGTCTCACATAACTCTTATTAAAAGTTTGTCTCCTTTTTGAAAAGAGTAAGAGATCCAACTTAATAATTAATGATTACTGTAAATAATTAAAGATATGTTTAATATCTACTCAATAAAATCTACTTTGGGGCAACCACCACTAAGAATTTGAGATATTGTGCTCCTAGAGTAATAATTCCCCTTACTTTCCAGTGTGAAGAAAGTGCAAAAGGATTGATTTTAATAGACTGTGATAAACTCTCAAAATTCAGTGTCTTCCTAGGAGAAATTGATGATGGTTGACCCAAAGGGATGAGCAGGTATTAGACAGATGGGGTGGAGGGATGTGAGAGAATGGAAAAGATGATATTCTTAGGAAAGGGAAGGACAACTGCAAATGGCCAATGTCAAGGAAAAAATGGGACTGGACTATATGTTGGTTGGATGGGTAAATCCTTTAGGTCTGTGAATCTGAGCTTTTGGGGTGTCGTTGTGCAGATGTGCAGTAAAGATTAGGACATACATTCTGGATTCAATCAAAGTGTGATATACTGGACATACAAATTTGGAAATCAGATTGTTGAATGAAATGAAAACTTCTAGATGTGTGGTGTCCTAAGAACCTATTTTGTGTTCATCTTATTAAACAATCCTTAAACAGTCTCACGGTCCTAACCCTGGAGAAGTTTATAAGATGAATGTTAGATGAGAGGTAAACTAAGAAATTAGTTTTGAAGTGAGAAATTCCAGGAGTTGTTCAAAGATCGGAG
>NW_004524694.1:7147123-7149337 GCF_000260255.1 Octodon degus | reverse complement strand
TTGGTACAATTAAGCTTAACTATTACACTTGTGCAGCTGAGCTCTAGCAGAAAGAATAGTGTCCAGTATGTAGTATACACTCAATAAACATTTATGAAAATGATTAGCCTCAATAGAATCTCTCCATAGTGTGTTTTGTGAAAAACAGAACATACCAAAAGATGCCAGCTCTTTCCACTTAAAATCAGATAGGAAGAGTACGCGGCACTCTCAAATAAATGTTTGCAGTCAACTTGATATGCACCTTCAAAATTATGTTCTTCCTTAGTATTTTAATTGAGTTATTTATAGAAATTAAAATTGTTTATTAAAGTAGAATTACTATATCAATTATTAAATTGCTCTAAATTTGCATAATTTGAGTTAGTATGCATACATAATCTGCCACAGAAGTAGAGTTCCTCTTTCAATTTTGTCTTACACATTAATTTTTGTTAAGAAATTTAAGGAAGGGGCCGGGGAGATGGCTCAGTGGAATAAGCACTTCCCTGGCAAGCGCCAGGGCCTGAGTTCAATTCCCGGTTCCACAAAAAACAAAACAAAACAAAAAAAAAAGACAGAAAAAGAAAAAAAAAAAGAAATTTAAGGAAGTATGCAATCTAACAAAATAAGCTAAACAACACAATATAATGGGAAAGTAGAAGGAGGGAAGAAAAAAACAAGAATGGCAAGCTCTGCTATTAAACGTATTAAGGAAAAAATGAAGACATCCTTAAGTGACTAAATGGGAATCTTTAAACCATGTATGAGTCAGGGTCATTTTCTTCAGGCATTTTGTAACATACTGAATATCCTTTCAAAATGAAACTTACTGTGCTGTTGTAATTTGCACTGTCTAAAGATATACATGCATGACCACAATATATTTTTCCTTCTTTCATAACTTTTTTCCCAAAGAACACTGCTCTCTAGCTCTAATTATAGCGTACCTACTTTAGAACCATTAGGGTTGCTATGGAGAAATCAAGGGTTACTCGCTGCTCCCCAGCTGGCCCTGTCATTTATACTCTTTAGCTATGTGGGCTCTACTGAAATCTTTTTGCTAGATTATTTTGATTTCTTAGTTATGCTGTATTAGGATGCAAGAGGTATAAGGTACATCTAGAATATAAGGTAAAAACTCTTTGAGACTTGAAGCTGCTATGCTGAAGACCAAGGAAAAGGAAAGCTTCTCTTTCCCATCCACACAAACTGTGTATCTCCTAAAATAAAAATTTAGTGTTTATATGTCTATCATCCCACAGTGCTAAAGCTTGTTGTAGTCATAAAGAACATAATGCAATATTTCTCAGAAATCAAAAGCCAAAGGTATTGTAGAATTGTTTTAGCAGATTGTGTTGTGTGCATTTGTGATCTGATTTCCTCTCTCTCTCTCTCTGTGGTCTTTCTTCAACTTCCACAGGCAAAATTGTACTTGCTATTCTCAGTACTCCTTCCAACATGTTCGTATTTGTTTTTATAACACTTAGAACATTGCATAACAATTTATCACTCAATCTGTTTATTTAAATCTACACCCAGAAAATAGCAGAGTGCCCGGTTGATGATAGAGTTTCTGTTAATTTGGCATCGGCTTCAACTGTAACATTTTAATTCTGGGAGCTATATTGTAGATTCTTAGATTTCTGGCATATACATTAAATTTGAATTTGTTATGGTTTATATTGACAAATTACCTATTTTGTATGCAGTCTTGTTGTCCAGTAAGCAAAGAGGACACATTCTGAATTTAATTTTATTAGCTAGAATCTGTAATGAGAATATAAATCGGCACAAGCTGTGTTGCTGTCAGCAATAACTGCCGTACTAGTAGGGAGGGTTCACATGTGCAATATGAGTGATGTAGCCACTTCCAGAGCAAGTAGATATCTAACAATCATGCCGCAGAACAAAACATATTGTCACTTTCCATTATGATACTTCTCACGATCTGAATTATTTCTATTTTCTGGGTATTTTGTTATGGGAGTCCTAAGTGTTGATTGACATTGTACTCTTCTGTGATTATATGTTTATCTACTTTTTGAGCTGTTAATGCTTGGAAATAAGAAACTGATTAGTAAAATTACAATAGTCGAAAGCAGATAGCTTATTTCTATGGATTAATGTGATACTTTCCAGAGAGTATAAATGCTTCCCGTGATTCTTATAAAGAAGAACTTTAAGATGATACCAAGCAACCATAAGAGTTACCTACTGACACACATATGCTTT
>NW_004524694.1:7143932-7144883 GCF_000260255.1 Octodon degus | reverse complement strand
TCTTCTTCCCGTCCTTGCCAACATAGTGTGTGTTGTGATAACAGACACCCCAGCCATCCCGGTGTGAGCTTGTTGTAGTCTTGAGTTGAATTTCTCTGATGATGTGTATTGCTGGGCTGTCTTTCCTATGCCTCGTCATCTTCTTTTGGAAGAATAGTCCCTTCAAGTCCTTAGTTTATTTACTACTACTATCTTTTTCATATCAAGTTGTATGAGTTCCTTACATACTTCAGATGCTAAAGCCTTTTAGATCTGTGCTTTGAAAATATTTGCTCTCATTTTTAGTGCCGCACTTGCCCCCTTTTTTTAAAAAAATATATGTATTTGGTAAAGGGTCTCACTATGCAGCTTGAACTTGTAGTGCTCCTTCTGTTTTTAGCCTCCTCAGCATTGGGATTACAGGTGCGCACCACCAGGCCCACACTTGGTCAGCAGCTCAGTGTACCTGGGATTGGGGATGGCACGGCATGTGGTACCGGGGATCAAATTTCAGTCCCTGTGCTTGCCTAAGCTGGTGCTTAGTCCACTGAGCCATCTCACCAGCCCTCATTTCCACTTTTCTCATTGTTTTCATTGCTGTATAGAATGTTCTTAGTTCTATGTAATCTCACCTGTTTATTTTTGCTTTTCACATAAATAGCAAAAAAGTCATCCCATGGCGAATTTTCCCAGACTTTTGTTTTAGCCATTTTAACATTTGAGGTTTCATATTTAAGTCAAAATTTCATTCTGAGTTAATGTTTCATATGTGGAAGATAAGATATACTTGTTTTCTCTCTATATTTTCTTTCTTGATTTTTTACTTCTTTCCCTTCCTTCATATGGATATCCAGTTATGCTAACATAATTGAAGGAAGAGATTTTTCTTTCTCACTTGTACACTTTTTAAAATTTTGTTGAGGGCCAGGGAGATAGCTCAGTAGAATAAGCACCTGCCTGACAAGCGCAGGG
>NW_004524694.1:7133450-7143807 GCF_000260255.1 Octodon degus | reverse complement strand
CAGTGCCATATTATCATATATTTTTAACTCAGAAATGTTGCCTCTGCTCTTGTTTTCCTTGCTCAAGTTCGCCTTAGCTATTTGTGGTTTCTCTTGAGTTCTAGAATTTTTTTCCATTTCCATTAAAAATTTAGTTGAAATTTTGGTAGGGTATGTATTAAGTTAAAAAAAATGCTTTTCAAGGTATGGATATATTGGCAATCATGATTCTTCCATTATATAAACACTGGATATCCATTCCATAAACACAGATATAATTTATGTGTCTTTAATTTTATTCATTAATGCTTTATAACTTTTTAGATAATGTCACCTATGAAAACCATTGAGTCTTTTCATTACAAATTAAGCTCCATTTTTCCTTTAATTTCTTTCCTTTCTGAGGAGGAGACAAGGTCTTGCTTCATTGTTCACACTGCATATCCCAAGCTACCCTCACATTCATGGCGATCCTCCTGCCTCAGCCTCCTGAGTGTGAAATTGCAGTACATTCACGACAGCTGGATTAAAATTATTTTACTTCTTCCTCTAGCCATATTTTTCTGGCTAAAATGTCTACTGCTATGTTGACTAGAAGCAGGACTGTGGATATTATTGTCTTATTTCTAATCTTAGAGGAAGTGCTTTCCATTTTTCATTGCTGAGTACGATAAGAATGTTAAT
The DNA here is from genome assembly GCF_000260255.1 of Octodon degus. NCBI lineage: Eukaryota > Metazoa > Chordata > Mammalia > Rodentia > Octodontidae > Octodon > Octodon degus. Next base: position 7,143,144 of record NW_004524694.1, on the reverse strand, counting down.
TCCTCCCAAGTGCTGGAATTACAGGCATGTCCACACACTTGAATATTTTTGAGCCTTGTCTCTTTTTTCGTAATTTCGCTAAAATTTTGTCATTATTTTTATGTCATGTAAAAACCAACTCATAATTTTATTAATATGTTTCATTATTTCTGCTTATATTTTGCAATTTTGTTTTTCTAATAACCTTTGGCAGTTTTTTGTCTCTTTTTAGTTCTTGAAAAATGAATTTATGTTGTTTATTTATAATTTTCTCAAGCATTTATTACTAAAATCTTAAGTATTGCTACCCTTTCATTTAAAAGATTTCTATTTCTTTTTAATTTTTTTAATATTTTGTTAACACAATAATTACATAATTTGGTGGTACGCTGATATTTCAGTACTTGTGTAAGATATGTTACTATGTGTTTAGGATATGGAACATATCCACCATTTCAAACATTTATCATTTCTCCATGAAAAACATTCAAAATTCTTTCTACAAGCATTTTTTTGCTGTAGGAATTTTATTCTTTTGTTTTATGTTTTATGTCTTTTTTATTTTAAAAAGGGGCAAAACAACCAAATATCAAGAACGAGACAAAACTAAAGCAATATCACACCATAAAAATGGTACAGAACCTTAAAATAAGAATAGAAAATTAACAACGGTTGTTACATGGCACATTGTCATCATCATCAAATGTGTTGCTCAGATTACCAGATATAAGCATGTGGGTCTGATCAAGCAATTAAAAATTAACTCTTCCTTGCAATAAAATTATTTTTTCTTTGCTCATTTTACTTCTTATTTTTAATTTATTTTAGAGTATAAAAACAATAGATACAACATTAGAGATGATAGACATTTTAAAAGAACAAGATGGAAGGGATCTACCCATGGTGGTTACATTGCACATTGCTGACCTTGATGTACCTGCTCAGAATACAGATGCTAGCAAATAGAGTTGGTCCAAGTAAAAATTTTAAACATTTGACAGCTACCTTCAAAAAAAATTGATAGAAATTGGTAGTACAATCACCTCAGCTACTTTGTATACGCACTTACATGATTTTTCCTCTTTCCTTGTTTCCTTACCTTTTCTCCTTTCCCTCATCTCAACTGCTTATTCTTTATGTTCAGTTTTTTAATTTTACTACATCTATTGTACCTTCAAATTTTATTTATTCTTTTAGATGCTAACACTAGGGAGACGATACAATGTTTACACATGTGGGTCTGATTTATTTCACTTATGAGTATAGCCTCTAGTTGTATCCATTTACCAAAAATGCCTCAATTTATCTTTTTTCAAGCTGATTGTACAAAAAAAAATCACATCTTCTTATCCATCTCTCAAGTGCTGGGCATTTGGGTTGTTTCTGAGATTTAGCTATGACAAACTGCTACTATGATCATGGGTGCATATATATCACTGTGGTATGATGTTTTCTGTTCTTTTGAAAAGCTACTCATAAGAAAATAGCTGGGTTGAATGGAATTTCCTATCCTATTTTTTTTGAGGAGTCTACACACTGCTTTCCATAGTGCTTTAACCATTCTACATTCCCACTAACAGTGGAAAAGGATTTCTTTTTCCCTACAGCCTCTCTAGCATCTGTCATTGGTTGGTTTCTTCTTGAGAGCCATCTTCTGGAGTGAGATGGCATCTCAGTGTTATAATTTGCATTCCTCCAGTGACCAGTGCTGTGGAATACTTCTTAATGTATTGCCATTTATAAACAAGTGATTTTGATATACACAATTAAATTTTATCCAACATATTCACTCTATGGCACCATAGACATTAGATGTTACTTTTTCTTTTCAGCTGTGCCACTATATGCATTAATAATTCTTTTCCATTTTTTTCAACTTTTGACAGCTTCCAATAATCATTACTCTACCCTATACTTCAAGACCACTTCTCTTTTTAGATTACACAAGCACCATTCTAATACACAGAAATGGTGTCTCCTAGTGATTTTGATTTGTTAACTGCATGGATTAAGAAACCTCTAGCAGATTAGGAAAGCAATTCTGTGGGTATCTCTGGTTGAAATTGTCAGAGTGTTGATTTGGACATTAATTATGGTTGAATGTGATGTGTTTCATTGTGAATGGATTGTGATTGGTAATCTAGATATGAAATTTTCTTTGGGTTAGAAAAACAGATAGCATGTGGCTGGGTGTATCTAGGTGGGTCATGGAGGCAGAACCTGGCTTACCATAGAAAATTCTTCATCCGTTTCCTTCCTTGGCTTCCCAGCCACTATGGACCAAGTAGCTTCACATCATCTCTGCCCCATGTGATCTTTATGCCCTACAGCCAGCTGAACACTGAACAAATCCCTTTAAATCATGAACCTAATTAACGTACCCTCCTTTCAGTTGTGGGTGTTGACTTTGTGTCCTAGGATGGGGATAATGCAATGAGTGATTTTGAATGTTTTTCCACATTCCTTTTAGTCATTGACCTAGCTTCCTTTGATAAGTAAGTGTGAAATCATTCACTATTTCACTCCAGCACCAATGTCTTACACAAGCTAGGTGAGCATGCTACCAGGAATCTACACCCAGTACATGTTTCTCACTTTTAAAAGTGTGTATGGGGGGGAGTGCTACTGAATCCTTTCAGTTCTTTATATATTCTAGATATGAGTCACTTATTAAGTAGTTTGTAAATGCTTTCTCCTGTATTGTGAATTGTCTCTTAGGTCTGATTTTTGTTGTTGTTCTATAGAAACTTTTCAGTGTAATATACTTGCATAGGTGAATGCTTGCATGTGTTTTCAGGGCCCTATCCAAAAAGTAGCTTTGCCCATTTCAATATCCTAAAATATCTTCCCTATGTTATTTTTTAGTAGTTTCATAATTTTAGGTCATACCAAAATAATGCTAATTTGGGCCAGGGAGATACCTCAGTGGCATAATCACTGTGTGACAAGTGCGAGGTCCTGAGTTCCATCATTGATACCAAATAAATAAATGAATGAGTAATTTGAGGTCATTTTGAATTTTTCATTCATTTTGATGTTTATTTTTGTACATGGTGAGAAACAAATTCCTTTTACTTTTGTGAGTCTTGGTATCCACTTATCAAAAATCCTGTACTTTCTGAGTGTCTGTTCTTCATGTAGTTTTGCCTTACACTTCCCTGATGACTAAATATTATGAACATTTTTGAATAATTATTGATTTGTAGTGTCTTTTGGGAAATATACTCTCTGTTCTTTTGTCCATTTATCAACTGGATTATTTGTTCTTTTGGTGTTAAATTTAGGATTTCTTTTTAAATTTCCTCTATCAGCAATGTAGCCGGCAGTGATTTTTTCCAATCTCTGTGCTGTCTCTTCACAGTTGTTTGTTCTGCTCTTACAAAGGCTTTTTAAACTTCATCTGAGACATTTGTGAATTCTAGCTATTATTCCTGAACTTCTGTACTAGAAGTTGATGGACACACCTGTCTATTGAAGTGTTTCCCTCTAGTACGTCAATTTCAGGTACACTTCGGTTTCTGATCCACTGTGTTGATGTTTGCTCAGAGTGAGAGATGAAGATCCAGGTTCTATCTTTTCCATGTGGATACAGTTTCCCCACCATTTCTTAAAGGGGCTCTATGTTCTCCAATTTACATTTGTGCATCATTGTTGAGAATAAAGTGGTTACAACAGTGCAGGTTTACTTCAGAATCCTCTCCTCTACTTTATTGGTATATTTTATGCCAGTGCTGCGCCAGTTGTTCTATGACAGCTTTATGCTAAATTTTGAAGTTAGGTACTATTATGACTTCAGAATTGCTTTTTCTGCTCAGGATTGCTTTGGCTAATATGGATTTTTGTGCTTCTGTACACACTTTTGTATTAAGTTTTAAATTTCAGTGAAGATAGCATTGTGATTTTGTTGGCCTTGCCTTGAAACTATAGACAGATTTTAATTACAGGCAACCTTGAACTCACTATACAGCCATTTGAACATTAATTGTCACAATTCATGAACAGAAGTATTTCCATCTTTTTTGCCTTAATCAGTTTTTTCTTCAGAGTTCTGTAGTATTCACTATGTGTGTCTTTCACCTCCTTCATTAGATGCATTCTTAGACTTTTTTGGAGTCTAGTGTTTTTGCAGCTATTGTGATTGGGATTGTTTTCTTGATTTGCTTCTCACCCTATTTGTTATTGGTGTATAGTGAAGCCAGCAAGTTTTGCTTGCTGATTTTGTACTCTGATACATTGCTGAATTTGTTCATCAGTTTTGAAGACTTTAAGGCTCCCTAGCTACAGAATCATACCATATGCTTAGAGATACTTCCTTCCCTATTTCTGTCTCACTTCCTTCTTCTGTCTAATAACTCTGGCTAACGTTTCCAGTGCTGTATTGAATCAGAATGGTGAGACCAGGCATCTCTGCCTCATTACTGTTTTCAGAGCAAACATTTTTCTCATTTTCCCCATTCAATATCACGTTGAGTATAGCTTTGTCATACGTAGTTCACATTATTTTGAAGTTTATGTTAAGGTATGATCATTCTATATCTACTTTATTAGTTTTTCAAGGGTAATTCACTTTTGTTTCTTTGTTTCTGCTTTTTTGTTTTGTTTTTTGAGAAAGGGTCTCACTTTGAGTGCACCTTGAACTCACAGTGTAGCCCAGGTTCGTAATTCTGATACCCTTGCCTTCCAAGTGCTGGGATTATGAGAGTGAGCCACTATGCTCAGCTTACTAATTTTTTCTTAAATCACAAACAAATATTCATTTTTACTGAAGGTTTTGTTCTGCACCTGTTGCGAGCATCATATGATTTTTATCTTTGATTTATTTACATAGTGGGTTCGTTTTATGGCACAGAGCAGTACAACTTTTGTGCAATAAAACGAATCTTAACAAAGGTGTGAAATACGAACTCAGTCTTGGAGTTGAATTTCATTTAGAATGCTATTGAGGAGCATGGTATTTATGCTCATCAATGACATCCGTCAGTATGTTCCGCTGTGTTTGTGTCCTCTTAGATCTTAATAGAGGTAATAATGACTTCATAGAAATAGTGCAGAAGAGATTCTACCTTTCTGTTTCATGGGATAATTTGTGAAATGCCAGTATTAGTTTCTTAAAGGCTTGGTGAAATTCTGGTCCAGGGCTTCTCTCTGTTGGCAGACTTTGATTACTTTTTTCAAACTGGTAGCATGTCTTTTTATCTATTTATGTTTTCTACATTCTCCTAGTTCAAAATCTCCTTTAGGCAGTTTTGTCTTCTCAATACAAAGACCCAGCCTGCTTTCAGATTCCATGCAACTCTAGTGTAGGTCTGCATCCTCTTATTTTCAGGTCTGTTTGTCTTTCCAGTAAGGTGTGTTTTTAGAGAGAGCAAACAAATGGCCTTGTTCTTAACCCAACCAACTGATCTAAGTTTTATAATTGGAAAATGCAGTTCATATTGTACTCATAATCATAATATATATAGATATATGTATATATTGCCCTTTTCATTTAATCTTTGACCCATATGTCTTTCATAAACTTTTTTTTTAATTTCCACATAGTTCTGTATATTGTAAGGGTTTTTTTATTTCCCCCTGTTATTGATTGCTAGTGTCATACTGTGGTGGCTAAAATATTCCTTGGTGTGATTTAAATAGTCGTGAATGCTTTATGACTTGTTTTGTGACCTTAAATGTGATTTATTTTGGAGAATAGCCTATGTGCACTTGAGAAGTATACATATGCTGTTGCCGATGGGTGGGATGTTCTGTAAGTTTGTTAAATGCATTTGGTCTAGAATGCTGTTCAACTGCGATATTTTATTACTGATGTTCAGGGTTTCTGCAGTTAAAGCATCCCTTCGAGCTTGAGGGAGTCATTGAGAAGCTAGGCTTTTCTCCAAAGTATCTAGGCTTTCTTCCCTGCCTACTACTTTCTTCACAGTGAACTTTTTCAGCAGCTATCAGTCACTCGGCAGTTGCAGTCACCTGCAAATTCTAGGTGGACCAAGAGAAAGTGGCCTCATAGACAGAGATCTACATGAATGAGGAAACTGCCCTCTCCACCCTCTTCCTTTCCCTGAGGGAGCAATCCTGGGCTGGAAGGAGGGTGTCTTTCCACACAGAGCTCTGAATTTTGCACGGGATAGGGGAGATACAAGTAAAATAAATTCTTCTTTTTTTCCTCATCAAAGAATCACTTTTGGGAACTTAAAATACAAGGATGTGTTGGAATATTTTCATTGGTTTCCTATACTCCCACATGGTGCTCCTTTCTTTTTATTTGTGGATACGTGTCTAAGCTGCACTTCTTTGAGTGTTGATTCCATAAAGCTCCTCTTCTATGATCTCACTCACATAATTAGATATTCTGTTTTTCTCTTTTTAAGAAACCAAACCATTGCTCTGCTACTAAAGTCTAAATTATTCTAGAACTAAGGGCAGGACTGACAAGACAAATTAAAAATCCCTCATGATAGATGGCAATCTTAACTGGGATTATATTTGTGTGCTAGAAGCACTTGTTAAGGGCTTCTGGACTTTTAAAATGTTTAGCAAAAGACACATGGTAAAACTGCACATGTCTTGTCTGCTTTCCCCCCAGAAATAAATGATTTGAATCAAGTGAAATGTAAATTATGATATGGACAAATAATAGAATAAATCATTTTGGTTTGCAAAAGCACAACTGGGACTAAATGACTATAATATTTGGCTGAAAAAAACTTTAATTGTATGTATACAATGAAATCTAATGGATTTAATGAATGTCAGTGTTATTTCCCGGAAAGTAAGTGCTGTTTTTATTGGGAGAAGGTTTTACTGGAAATTAAACCTGAGACATTCACAGTGAACTTTTTCATATTTAGTCTGAAGACTTTTTCAATTTTGTTTTCTTTTTATTTATTTTGTTGCAGGGTCTTGCTATGCAGCTTGGACTCATAGTGATCCTCCTGTCTCAGCCTGTTCAACACTGGGATTACAGGCATGCTCCACCATGCCATTTTGGGGCTAGCACAGCTTGCCCGGGGTTCCCAGGCAGCAGCAAGGCATGCAGTATCAGAGATTGAACTCAGGGCCTTGTACTTGCCAGCCAGGTGCTTAGACCCTGAGATATCTCCCCAGCCTTCAATTTGTTTGTTTGCTTTTAAATTTTTGTTTCAATTTCTATTTTTATGCAGGGTGTCACGAAGTAATTGTCTCATGACAGACCTAAAGCTTGCGATCATCCTGCCTCAGCTTCCCAGATTTCTAGCATTACAAACAGGTACCCCTAGAACTGGTTCTACATTGCATTTTGAGAATTTTGTTAGGTTTATGCTAAATCTGAGACTTACATTTTAGGCTGTAGTAAGAAATGTGTTTTGAACATTTCTTATATTGTGATTAACATTTACTTTTAATTACTTAATGGGCTGATTTCAGGGAAGTTATTTCTGTAAGGCTAAGATGTTTATGGCCTTGGAAGGGACACTATATGAAGTCCCCATTAGACTAAGTAAAATTAAAGTTCACATCTAAATATCTTTTCCTCTGCAATACTAGGAAAATTAGTAAGCTTAGATAGAGTTGCCTTCTTTCTCCCCTAAGCCCACCTTCTCCCTTCTCTGCTCATCACAAGTTTATCCTTTCTTCAAAATATACCCAAACTGTTGCCCTCTTGAGGAGGCATTTTCTGGCTGTGAAGAGACGATTTCTCTCTCTTTTAAGCCCCTGAGTGCCATGTGCTTTTCTCTTGCACCTTTGGCTTTGTGGCAAAATAATTTATGTTAACATCTATCTTCCTGGAGAAAGTGCAGTTTTGTGCATGCATGGCTGTGTCTTGCTTGCCTCTGAGTGGCCCTACCAGTGGGCTCAACGTGTGGGTCTGATTCCATCCATCTTCAAACTGCTCTTTAGAAACACAAACTTGCTTCGCAGAGATGCATGTAAGGTACATTAAGTAAGCAGTTAGTACTATTAACCATTTTAATTATTGCTACTTTTTTTATTCCTTTTACATATGAAGATCATATCATATTGTAAGTAACCTTAAATTCTATTAGAAAAAATATATTTTGTTCTTGCGTTGTATAATTATTGATTCTTTTGCTTTTATTGCAAGAATCTCTGTGTGTCATATGTCTATCTCCTGGTTATTGAGTTTATATCTGTTGGGCCTTCAGAAGATTTAGAAAACTACATTAGTATCATGGCAGATGAAAAATATTGTTAGATATTCCTTTCTCTTGGGTTTTTATTTTACTTTTCAATCCATATGACATTTGTGGATAAAAGCTTTTATCTGTGACTTGTACTGTCCTCCCCATGGGTACATATATGTCTAGTGCCTTTCTCTCCCTGATTCATAATAGGCATGCTAAATTTATCACGTACAATAATAAGTTCATCAGCATTGCATAAAAGCCATCCCTCCTCCTGCTCATCTGCCTTGCCTTGCCTTGCCTTTGTAGCCCACACCGAACTGCCCAGAGCTCTCTAACCTTCCCTCTCTCGTCTAAAGCATTCATCCAAGCTCTCACCATCTCCTATTGGAAGCACTACAGGAATCTTCCTGATGTTTGTCACCTGCATAAAAAAAGACCACAACCGATTACCCCAAGAGCTGCTTTAGGTGATGTCTTGTATGGATCCCGTTTTCCTGATCTCAGAGCTCTTCTACCACTCTTAGTTGCCTACATAATAAATAATGTCCAAGTGCTTTAGAATGGCGTGTGGGCCAGGGGCTCTGTACAACTCACTAATTTTGCTACCATTTAAGCAGTTCCCTGCCTGGGATTTCTTCTTCGTATGTTCTAACTGCTTTTGAACAACAAGCATGAAATCTTCGTGATGTTATTCTTTCATTGCTCTTTTAAATGAATCCCATTTTCATTCCTGCCTTCTGCATCCCCACTACAGACTGCAGACCGGCTAGTTAGCGCGTCTGTCTCTCTGCTAAAGCCCATGGACATGACACCCTTATCCCAAATATGGTATGTTCCAGGCATAGCCATCATTCTTGTTAACATTTGTGTTGAGTGAGTAACCCTCTTAACTGTATGGGAGGACAGTGTTGCAGTTAAAACACCTTGCCTGGCAATACTGATCATCACTGTGTAATAAAATAAATCTTAAGAAAAAAAAAATAAACCTCTCAAAGTAAATTCTTCCAAGGAAAAGTTTCAAAAATTATTGACTTGTAAAGAAGTTCAATAAGCACCGAAGTAAGCACATTGAGATGCGCAGGTGCTTGCGTTGCGAGACCCCGGGTAGAGAGAGCGAGGTCCGTGCTGCTGCACTCTTGGGAGCAAAGCGAGGCAAGAGCAGGGAGTGTGCAGCACCGGCGGGTTCTCTCAGCCCAGCAGTGCAGCAGGAGTTGGCATACTTCTCTACTCTCTAAGCTCTACCTCTTTATTTATGTTTGCACAAAAGATGCAGTTTTGACTAAAATTTGCTGAAGATCAAATATACCACTGGTAACTGCTACTTCAAGAAAACATATTAGAAATATTCTTTAAAACTAATTTCTACTGCATTTTACAATTTATTAGATTGACATTTAACATTAACATTTAAAGCTAGCATTTAATCAATTCTTATGTATTCACATACAGCACAATGACTGGTACAGTTTATTGGTAATATTTTTGTGTATTTTGCACTATATCTTACATAAAATAATGGTGCACCTTTTAATAAATATTGTACTAATGGCATCTCTTGTAAGGGATAAAATTTTAATTTAATAAAATAT
>NW_004524694.1:7126688-7133285 GCF_000260255.1 Octodon degus | reverse complement strand
ATTTATATCCAAAAGAGAAAAGGTTGATTTTGTTTGAATTTAATTCTCTGTGATTAAAATCATTATTATCATTAATTTCTTCTCATAATGAGAAAACATGTGGAAACTACACACACACACACACACACACACACACACACACACATACACACACATACACACAATGTATTTAGAACAGGGTGTACAGTGTCTCATTACACAGTTCATACTTGTAGTGATTCTTCTGTTTTCAGCCTCCCAAGTGCTGGGATTACAGTCGAGCGCCACCACAGCCAGTCCCAATCCCTGTTTTAGCCCACCCCGGGGCCGGACCTCCATGGCATGCTGGATAACAAACCCCAGCCGCTGCACTCTGCCTAAGTATGTGCTTTAGTCTGCTGAGCTATCTGCCTGGTCCTGTATGTTTTTTCTTAATGTCACACTTTATTTTTATTTATTTATTTTTGCAGTACCGGGGATTGAACTCAGGGCCTTGAGCTTGCCAGGCAAGCGCTTATTCTACTGAGCCATCTCCCCAGCCCATACACCTTATTTGACTTAGCATACCATATGTTTATGTCTGAAAGCTTTCAAAGTTTTTCAAATAATCCAAGCAAAACATATTTAACTGCCGACATAAAATAATTTTAAAATAACCAGTGGTGCTATCAAAGTAACGTAAAAGACTCCTTCGCAATGCCAATTTTAAAAAGTAACTGCAGACCTCACTGATCACAGACTTCTTTCAAATTTCCCAGCCAAACTCTTAAAATGCATTTTAGCTATTTATGTGAAAACATATGGCTGTGTGCACACCATAGATGCTACCAGACTTTCTTACTCCAATAATGGAGATTAATGAAACATGTGCTTTCCTATTTTGTAGAAGGTGAGAAAAAACTGAAATTCACTGGATATGAGAAATTCTCGCCGGGGCAGGGACACTTATCACCAGATACCAGTATGTGTCTCACTCTTCTACTCCAACTAAAGCTTCACTGATCAGCATATTATTTTTTTAGTCTGCAAAGAGTTTCATATAACTAACTCAAATGTATTTAACCTATTTATGAAATAAAAATATTTCACTAGCATCTTTTCTACAGAAGGTATCACCCATGTGTATATGAAACTTACAGAATGTGTAGGATTGAAATTGCACAGAAAATACTTAAATGCTGTATAAAGTACTAACAATCCAATCCGCAAAACATGTTTTACTCACGCTTTGCTACACTATGTGGTATTTTTGTTATTCCTGTAAAGGTGACTCTCCCAAGTTCATACTAGAGAGAAGAGGCAGTATAGCCTATTAATACCTTACCATTGATCCTATTATAGAAAATCTATACTGTTAAAGATAGAGTCTCCCACTTAGTGATATTGATTATCAAGAACATAAAATTTGCTCTAGATAGGATCTGAGGAAAGCAAGAGGCTGGGCTTGTATTAAAGTGGAGGGAAGTATGTTTACTTGCAGAAAAAAATTTTAACCTTTGCTCTCCAAAGCAATAGATTTCTCTCACACTTCTAAATAAACACAAACATTGATTGGAGCTTGTTTAATGTCCTCTCTTCATCTTGTAACTTCAAGAAAACCTTCTAAGCCCTTGGGTGCCTGTCCCAAACACAGGATTCCCAGATGTACAGGCTTCAAATACCAAATACCACCCACACCCAGAACATAATAAGGATTCACTCAATTGATCAATTTGTTTTTCCGATCAGCACATTTTACTGCTTTTGTCTAGCCACTTCAAGCATTTCAGGACATTACCTCAGCCTAGGTACCCTGTTAAGAAAATAAATAGTTTATATTAGAATGATCTCATAGCTTTAGTTTTACTGTGGAAGATGTCACAGGTGTGTAATATAAACTGTCACATGTTTTCTGCCTGAATACCTTGACCTTGCTTGATCCAGTGAGTCACAGATTTTCAAGGATTCGGTGACATTTGAACACTTCTCACAGATGTCCCTGTAATGAGGTGATATATTTTTCTTTCTCCTTTTCATTTTCTGTCTCCTTTCTCTTTTCTCTTTTCCTCTCCCTTCCTACCCCCTGAATTTTCTCTCCTCTTCTCTCCTTTCTCTTTTTCCTTTTCCTCTTCTCCTCCATTCTCTTCTCCTTCCCCCCATCCAGTTCTCTTCCTTTTCCTTTGCTTTTTAACTTCTGTTATAGTCTTCTTGTGTTGCCCGAATTGCTCTAGGATTCTGGACCTCAGGTGTTCCTCAGCCTCCTTAGTCACTGAGACTGTCTGGGTGTCACAGTGACTGGCTACAAGAGAGAACTGTCCGACTCACGTTTTCCACTCAGATTGCTAGAACTATCCTTACTCAAAAGCTTTCTCCTGTGCAGTTTATATTCTCTGAAGTAATGCGTTCTACTTGAATCATCTTATTATCCTTCTCTCTTGGAATTTGTTGTTCAGCTGTTAGCTCCTCTTCTGAGTTAATTTTAACATATCTTTAGGATATTAAATCACATCTGCCAATACTTATATTTTCTCGTTTAAAGCATGCATTGTGAAAACTTTCCTAGCTATTCTTATCATATAAAATAAAAGTGTTAAAAGTTTTGATGTTCTTATTATGCCTGTATATTCATGAACATGAAACCATGACTAATATTTGTAAGAAATATTCCTGACAGTACAGTGTGACAGTGTCTATGGAAGCTGGAGGAAAATCATAGTATAATTCAATATTAAGTCTTTTTTAAAAATCTCGAACTTCGTTTTGTTCTTTATTAACATCCCATGAGAACAAAGGTGTTGCTTAGAGAGACAGAAAACAGCATTGCAGAAGGTAGAGTGAGAAACCGGGAAGGCAACTGAAGCGAGAAGGCTGGAGGAGAGGAGGGAAGATGGGACAGCCACGTGGGGCAGCAGAAGCACAGGCGGGGTGCAGTTCCCTCTGCGCTGACTCTGAACTGTGACATGCTGCTAGCCAGAATATTCTTTATTTTATTTTATTTTATTGAGAAACAAATAGCAATGACACCATTTGAAAACTGATTAATAGGACATTTTCAGTAATTAATACATTGTACATTGTTGTCTTCTCAATACCCAAAATCCAGAAATATTCTTGAAGTAAGAAAGTGTAGCTTGATAGGAAGAAAGGAATCAAGATCAGGTTTAAATTTCACTGGTGTCATTATGTCCCCTCCTGTGCCACTGAACAGGAAGCAAGCTGGGTTGTCTGACTTGGGCGTCTAATCAAGCCGTGCAGTATTTGTTTATTTCAATGTTAAAGTGTCAAGTCCAAAAGGTACTGAAGGAGCGCTTGTCACTAGCAAATGTTATTGTTGCACTCAGCACTGGATGCCAATTTTAAGCATAATTATATTTTGAGCATTAAGTCACAGATGAGGTTTCCTATAAACCATTTTTTATGAATTTGTAATCTCATGGAGTCTGGAATTTTGATTAAATAAGTTTCTCCTAAGATATTCCTATCATAAGTTTTATTCTGTGAATACATTGAAAATAAATGTTTGTGTTTTCCTATGTATATAAGTAGAAAATTGTGAATAGATTTTTAGGTTTGTGTTTCAGCATTTCCCCTTGACATCTGATAATGCTCTTAAACATCTAAAATGATGTGTAATAGAATGCATACATATGTATTAATGTGGAATGGATATGTTCTGACCTTTACCACAAACCCTACATACATAATGCTCTTCAGTTTTAATAGAAAGTCCTTAACCAGCAGGAGCAGCAATTAAACGATAAGAAAAAGATAAATTATTACACCATTATACCCAGAATAATTTCAAGTTCCACTGTTTTCTTGGGCACATAAAATTAGAGTGCTTCCTTTCACATTGAAGAATTATTTTTCAAATATGTAAATAATTAACTTCTGAATACACATCTGCAATACGTTACTCCTACTTTTGGCTGCCATTTTTTTTTCTAGATTGCAAAATCTTTCTTTGACTGCGTGAAAGGCATTTCTGTCTGCACACACGTTTCTCCAGAGAGCAAGAGAATGAGCGGTGACCTCCGCTTTTGTGAGGTTGCAGCCCGCACAGCCTAAGTCACAGCAAAGCTAACCAGGCTTTCTTTATTTTGCGCCGGTGTGCCCTGTGCATCTCTTCAAATAATAATTAACTTCATAAATTGTCTGCTGTCCCTGAAAAACTTTGATCTGAAAGAGAAATTGTACATTCACCCTTTCATACCACGGGGCAATTACAAATGACAGCAGAATTCCAAGCTCTGATAAAACTATTTCTTTGATGTTGACAAGAAATCTCACTTGTGTGTCTTTATAAAGTTAGGGAAAATAAGCTGTATCTTGTGAGAGATAAATGCAAAGAAACCTCACGGATGGGAAACGGCCCAGTTGCCCGGGCTCCCCGGTAGAAGGGTGTCCGTGCTCGGTTGGCCTCCCGAAAATCTTAGTATTTTCCAGTACCTAGCAGTGAGTTTTGATTTTATATTGAGGTCCTCAACTTCCATAGTCAATCCCAATGCAACAAGAAAGATTCGAATTTAATCCAAATATTTCCTTAATTGTTCACAATAATTTATTTTACCAAGTTTACAATGATGCTGAGGCAGTGTAGGCTTAAATTGTAAATCAGTTTATGTATAAAATATAAAACAAACTATCATTAAAATAAAAGATAATCCTTTACACATTACCAAGCCAGTAATGTAAGACATTTGCTACTTATGTGTCAAGAGTGGAACAATAAATTATTGGTATATTTAAAAAATCAATTGAAGTGATTTGTGAATTGGATTATTAAAGATCTGAGTCTTGCTCAATTTATGCAAGTTGCTAAAATACTTACAGTATCATAAATAATTCTCCACAATTAGTAAAAATCCTCTGGCTTTTCCTAGATAAATGTATTTCTACATCTGGAAAGACGTTTTCATCTTGGGACAAGATAAATATCCCAGCCTTCTTTTTCTTTTTCTTTTTTCTAGTATGTGTGACATGCTGTCACCATTACTATTTATGCTTACAGTACTCATAATAATAATTTTATATTTTTAATCTTTTATCTGCCAACATGAAATAAATTTTCAATGTGAATTTACCTGCCTGTTTTATCCTCTCTGTGTCTGTCTGTCTGTCTATCTCTCTCTCTCTCCACACCCACACCCCCCACATACACACACTTCTTCCACTAGCACAGTATTCCCAGGGAGGACATTATTTCCACTTGAAATGATATTGAAGTTTTGAAGGAATAAGTAATTTACAAAGCCATCCAGTCAGAAGAAATAGAGCTTAATTTTGAAACTCTCACTGAATTTGCCAACCTCCCAATCTGTGAATCAATATTTCCATCTAAGAACACATTCTTAGAACTCTTCAATTCTATGATATAATTCAGCTTTTCTTCTAAACAGCCTAGTGAAACTGTATATGTGTTCTAGATTGTCTCTATGACTGGGATACGTTGGTGTCACACCCTTTCGAGCCTGCCTCAGTCCTTTGTAATTAATGGGGAGAAATGAGACCAGTTCAGAATGTAACCAACTCCAGCCCTGAGAAGAACAAGCACTGTCCTGTTGATAGTGAATGAAAGTATCCAACACTTGAGAGAAACTTAAAGAGAAAAATATTGAGACACTAAAATATAGCATAATTACAGAGGCAGTGAACTCCAAAAGCCTATATGCCAGTAACTAGTTCCTGAGATACATTGCCAAAGGCGATTTAATTTCAAGAAAAGAAAATCTGCAGCATTTCATCCATTTGCTATTTTTAACTTTGTTATTTTTGTCATTGGTTTCCTGTGTTTGTAAACTTCTTTTGGTTTATGGTTGTGTGCAACTCAAACCATAAAGATTTTGTTTTTGTTTGAATACATTTAAATAATGTTGCAATAAAAGATAACTTAAAACTATTTTAGTTTAAAAGAAACTGGGAGTGGGCTGGCCAGATGGCTCAGGGGACTAAAGAGCTTGCTTAGTCAGAGTGCAGCAGCAGGGGTTTGATCCCAGGCCTGCTCTGCCAGCCCCGCCCCTGGGGCACGCTGAGAGAGGACTGAGACATGGACATGGTGGTGCGTGCCTGTAATCCCAGCATTTGGGAGACCGAAAACAGGAGGATCACTGTGAGTCCAATCTATGTAGTAAGACCCTATAGTCCCTGTAGACCCTGCACTAAATACATAAAATAAAAGGAAAGGAAATGGGAGAGGTACTGTATTGGGTGCCACTTTCCATGTGACTGGTTGGTTGTCAGCATCACACTCTTCATTTTAAGAATTGTTTCACACACTGTCGACAGTACACTCCCCACACCCTTGCTTTCTTTTTTATGGTGACAGTGGTTACTATTTTTTCCATAATTGTATTGAGAGTCAAATAGCAATGAGATAGTTTCAAATCAAATTGGTAGGACAGTTTCAATAATTAACACATTGCATGCTCTCTTCCTAGTGGTTAATTGCTGTACAATATGCAGACATTGTATCCTATTTACAAACATTATTAGAACGAATCCCTTTATTCATTAAGAGAATGTAACTATATATCTATCCTAACTATTTTGCATACACAGATACAAAATGGACATTCATCTGTATCGCCTTTTTTGTTTAGTTCTGTCATCTGAATATTATAGGTGTGCTAACTCATCAAA
>NW_004524694.1:7105166-7125343 GCF_000260255.1 Octodon degus | reverse complement strand
AACCAGAAATTAAAAAAGACTTTTTTAAATGAAGAGTTGAATTTCTAAAACATATTTCATAGTTACGAGAACTTCTGTTTTTATTTGTAATAGTGCTACAAAGTTTAAAAATGATACTGAAACTAAATTTGTGAAAAATTTCCCAGTTTTCCTAAGTAGTTAAATACCTCCTCAAATTTTGCACAATTTGTCCTGTGACATAGTAGGGCCATGTACATTATTATGTAAAAGCTGTAACCACGTAGAAGCTTTAATCTAGCCTATGCTTAAACTGAAAAAAGTAACAAAATTTCCAAAAATGTCCAATTTATTATACTTATTAGTTGCTAGATTTTCACCATTGCAAAGATAATGTAGTATTTAGTTTTCTTTATGTTATTAATGCTCTTGGGTCAAGGAAATTCTGAATTTTAGAAGGACAAGTGGTGAAAGTATTTTAAAGGTACAAGTAAAATCAAACTGAAATACTATTAAATTTCATATCTATAGTTTGTTTTACTTTTTTTGTTTTTTTCAGAACCAGGGATTGAACTCAGGCCCTTGTGCTTGCCAGGGAAGCACTTATTCTACTGAGCCAGTGTTTTACATTTAAAAGCACGAGTTTGCAAATTTAAATATATGAGGAAAGCCTATAAACTTTAAATATTTCCTGAATATGTTTTTGCTCTTATTTTTTCTCATGCTATCCTTTCATCCAAGGTAGAATTGTGATATTTTGTAAAATATGTTACACATTCCATTTTATAAACATATATCTTTTTCATGGACAGTAGTCTCTTCTTGTCATGTATTACTGTAGATAAGAATAAGCCTTCTAAGTGCTGATGAGATAGCTCACTAGGTGCCTGCTTTGGCAATCACAGGGACCAGGGTTCAATCCCTGGTCCCCCAGGCCCCGGTGGCCCCGCCCCCAATGAACCAGTCCAGGCGTGGTGGCACCTGCCTGCAATCCAAGTGTTGGGACGGTTGAAAACAGGAGGATCACTACAAGTCTGAGCTGTGTAGTGAGAGCCTATACCAAATCTATAAATGAAAATAAAAACAACCATAAACCTTCTATACCACCCTGTATCCTGCCATTCTGTACATTTTATTTTATTTTTTTATTCTTTGGCAGAACCGGGGACTGAACTCAGAGCCTTGCGCTTGCTAGTCAAGCGCTTATTCTACTGAGCTACCTCCCCAGTGCCACATTATTTTTTTTATTAAGCATAGGTAAAACAATGCATTCACACTCCTATATATAAAAAGAAAATAACAATGCTTTTTATTAAACTGTCCTTCAATGTTCTCTTTCCTTGCAGCTGAATGTGGTGCATCTGCAACAAATAATGAAGGGATTTTGCTTTCTCCAAATTATCCACTCAACTATGAAAACAACCACGAATGCATTTACAGCATTCAGGTTCAAGCAGGAAAGGGAATCAACATCTCAGCCCGAACGTTTCATTTAGCACAAGGAGATGTTCTTAAGGTAGGTAACCTTCGATATGTTTGTATTACGAGTGTTCTTTAAATCATTTTGTATGAGGGCCAGGGAGATGGCTCAGCGGAATAAGCGTTTCCCTGGCAAGTGCAAGTACCTGAGTTCAATCCCCGGTTCTGCAAAAAAAAAAAAAAATCATTATTGTACACATAATAAATTTACATACATGTAAACACATATGTAATAAGCTAAAACTTTATGCAGCAATTCCTACATATCTATTATTCTTTTAATAAGAACAGAGTGGTTGTTTTCAGTGTTTATTTTTGTAGAAAAAGATAAGTTTTTATTTTATAATTTGTATCTTTTCATATCTCAGTAACAACAAAATAAGAAAATTTTCAAATACAATTTCTCATTTGGAAAATGTGATATATAAAATAGAATTAACATATGAACAGTCATTTGAGAATTATAATGATGTTTGTTTTCATTCTGAAGTAAGACAATTATCTGTTGATCTATCAGGAATTATTTGCATTTCAGGACCAGCCAATTAGCTCAGCGGATTAAAGGGCCTGCAAGCAGGCGCAGGGCCGGGGTTCAATCCCAGTGCCTGCTGTGCCGGCCATAATCCCAGCTCTTGGGAGGCTGTAAACAGGCAGATCACTATGAGTCCGATCTAGTAGTGAGACCCTGAACACCCTGTAGACCCTTCCCTAAAATACAGGAAGAAAAAAATACAAAAAAAATTGACAGTAGGTTTGTCTTCCGAGTTACCAAACGGGGGGAACTGCAGGAAAGCAAAGAGAGCTTGAAGCATCACTACTCTGGATCTGTGCACATGTGTTTGGGAGAGAAAACTCAGAAAGTTTTCCCCCCAACCTGAGGGCATGGCGTGGCGGATGATAAGGGAAGGCAGGGGGAAAAAAACCATTCAGGGTCTTCAGGAGAGTTCACTGGCTGCTGGGTGCGCAGTGCAGAGGGCAGGCGGGCGTCCACCGCTGGGTTATTGCTTTCCCAGTGGCAGAGGCCGCTTGTCTCCCCGGAGCTCACCTCTCAGCTACTCCGTAGGAGACGGAGTCACGCAGGAGTCCAGGGAGTTGGCTGCAGACACTAGGGTCTCACCAGCCCCGCACCCGGGGTTCTGTCATTGTTCCCCCCACCAGGGGTAAGATGCATAGCTCTATCTCAAAGGTTTGAACCGGAGGATAACTCATTTGTTCTTTTCTTAACTCCCCGAAGGAATGAATATCTAGCTTGTTGGAAACCGACTAGCGTGTGCTCTTTGGTTCTTTTCATATATGATATGGCAGGAAGACTCAAGGTCTTTCTTCACCCTCACTTGTAATAAATCGTTTAATTATTAGAGTAGATGCTTATTCTTCTTAGGCTTTAAGAGATCAACAGTAAATGGTTGTTGCAAGACTGATGGGATGAAATCGGAATACCCTTCAGAAAGACTATATTTTTGTTCCTCCTCTGATGTTTCATTTTCTAACAAAGACTAAGCACTAGGCTTAGATAAAATAACTTAGCAGCTTCAGAAATTTGACACCATCTTTTTACCCCAGCTGGCATTACATAGTTAAAGAATTATTTCTTATGCAAAATGTAGACTCAGTGAGTGATTACAGGGAAGAGGCGGCATATCTTGAAACTGGTCCTGAGAATCTGAGAGAGCATTTGGAAAAAACAAGGGCACACTAATGACAAAGAAGATAGGTGAAAGACCCAAATAATCATACTCCTGCAGAGCTAGGAGGAGGAAACGATTTTCTTGTTTCCCGTGACGCACAATTTTGAAGTTTTTCTCCTATCCATAATGAAAGTTTGGAATAGTATTTGTGAGAGTGAATGGTTAAAGTTTCAGTAGAGAGATGAATTTTAAATGTAACTATTACTAAAAAAATTATATTAAAAATTAGGCTGTATTCAAATTAATATTAAATTAATTTAGAATTAAATCATATTTTAAATAGCAACTAAGACCTTCAGGAAGCCAGCTAAAAATCAAAACAGTCACCTATGTGGAAGTTCCACATCAACAAGCTGAGGCTAAGCTGTTTATCTGAACTTCTAGAAAATCATGATTTCAGATAATAACCAAATTTTCCAAACAGGCCAGATTCAGTGGGCAGGATAATAACATCCCCTTTGTACTAATCCTTCCGTCAAGGGTGTCAATCGAAAGAGGCTGATGTTAACTGATCATTTTTGTTATGTATCTCCCTGTTTCCGCCTCACCAAGAACCTTACAACAATCAGTCTGCTTTTGTGTTTCTTTCTTTCCGCCTTCTTCAGCCCCTCCCTGTTTATAAAACCAGCTTCATTTGTTCAGCCCATCAGGCAATTTATTCTGTTTTGTGGAATGAAAAGTTAAAGGAGTCTAGATTAGAATGCTAAGCCAATTAAAATCATTACACTAAATTGTTGTTATTCTTGCCCTGTGGTAGAGACGGTCTATTATTGCTGTATCCCTAGGGGTGCCTCTTTTCTGTTGCCGCTTTCCATAGTACTTGGATAGCTGGATACATATTGTTTGTAGATTCTTTACAGCACAGGAATCAGCATGCAAACACTATACTTCCTAGATGGATGTATTATTATTATTATTATTATTATTATTATTATTATTATTATCAGAATGGCCCTTGCGCTTGCCAGGGAAGCACTTACTCTACTGCCGTCCCCCCAGCCCCTGGATGCATTATTTTGTTCATTATCTTGGGTTATGTAGAAGTGGGTTGTGTCAATAGCTATGATATTGGAAATAGCACAAGCTATTGATCATTTCAACATTAGAGTTTAGTAAGGAAGCTGCTCATCTTGTTGGAAATCCATTAAATTTGGATATCACCAGGCTTTGATGATGCTCTTTTCATTTTACAGGAAAAAACTTAAGCATGCAGTGCTCATTTTGGAACTTCTTTTATTAATTGCATTTATATTTTATATACAGAAAAGTGTGGCAATGAACGCACCTGATCTTGTCTAATCTCTGAAGCTAAGCAGGGTTGGGCCTGGTTAGTACTTGGATAGGAGAAAAGTTTGGCAAAATTGAAAGCATTCTGTAAGAATTATTTATCTATATGAAATCTTCAATACTATTGAATATTTTATTAGTAATTTTAATATTGCATGCTATACCCCCTTAAAGTCAAGGGTTGGAAAACAGCAGTTTTGGACCAAATTGAGCTTCACAAGTTGTTGTTTATTTGTTTGTAGAGATGGGCTTCCCCTATATTGTCTAGGTCACCCAGCACCCTTAGACCCATGTGATCCTTCAGACTCGGCCTCTTCTGGGGACAGTAGACATTCCACTACTGGTGTGACACCCTATTTGGAAATAAAATGTTGGGAGAAAGCCATCATTATTCATTCATTTATTGTTTGTGGCTATTTTTGTATCACAATGGTACATCCAAATATGGTGACAGAAACAGGATTGTTCTGCAAAGCCTACGATGTATACCATCAAGCCCTTTTCAGAAAGTTTGGCAATTTCCTATATCAGTAAATATTGTTTTAAGAAGAAATACAAATGAGAATGCATGTTTGCCAGACTTGCTTGAGAACAGATGCAACTTTTCCATCTTCCACACCCTGGCATGCGTCCTCGCACATGTCGCTGCCAAGCGGGCTTCCTTGTCCCGGCCATCCTTGCTTACTGCCTAGCTCAGAAGCACGTGCTGAAGGTCCACAGAGCAGTACACCTTGTTCACCTCAGAAGACCCTTGGATTTATATCCATACTTGAGGTCAGAAATATGAACTAATTTTTCGCGAGACACAGGCCTTTTATACAGAGATGAAACTACAGCTCTGATTTTACTGAAAGTCCTGGAAGCTGATTACCTGTTATGCCATCGACTTTCTTCCTTAGTGAAATGTGTGAAGTCATTTAATTGAAGATAAATGATATACAGCTAATAAAATAACTAATTAAATACAAATGCAATTATTTTACTTTGTTTCATATTATTTTTGAAGAAAGTAAGTTTTAGAACAAAGCTTATTTAATCTTTCTGATTAAACACTGATTTTTTTTCATTCAGACTTTCACAGTTATTTTTATTTTAAAAAGCTGATTTAATTTTCTAAATTACAATCTTTAAAGCAAGTGACCATGTAAGAAAATTCTAGTATCCTGGTGGAAGAGGGCTTAAGGTTGAGGTTTGAATCATTTTACATAGGTGAATATGTAATTTATTTTCAATCTTTAATTTGCTTTCTGCTTCTAGATTTAAAGAACATCTTACCTAACTCATGAAAAAAATGAGTGAGAATATGTCTTCTGCTCTTACATTTATTATATCCCTCTCAACAAGTGTTTTGAATGAGAGCAGTTTGCCATAATAAAGTTTCACCTGACAGATTTAAAAAGGTCACACACCGTAATTAATCTAAGCCTCTGATCAGGTTTGATAATTAAAATATGGCAATGTTAAGCTCCACTTCTTTCTGGTGTACTATAAGCAAATGAATTGCAACCTTTAATAAATTACAACCATTAAAGAGTATCATTAATTTTAGAAAAATGTTCGTTGCTATCCATGATATTAACTCTTACCATCAATGTAACAATAATGTTTTAAGAAATAGGGCCAAATAAATGAAACTGTATCTAAAGGTCTGAATTTTAGTTAGGACAGGAAAATGAAAAGCAGCAGTCTCAAATACAATTTCTATGTAGCTCTAATCAGACTCAGCTTAATTGCTGTAAACTATAAATTAACTTTGCATAGTGAAGCACGTGGTATTCCTTTTGCTTTCTTGTCTGTATATTTGCATTTGTGCCCATGGTAAAAGCAGTTTGTCTCTGATTACACCACTGCTCTATTCTTCCTTGTCCTTTGTGCTTTCATATGATGTATTTCAATATATCTGAATGATTTTATTTCCTGTTAAATAGCATTGACCTATAAAAATTTTTTTAAAAAAATACCTTAAAATTGACTCTTGTGTTTTTCATTTTGGTTGAGTGATTGTAAATAGGATTTTAATAGTTTATATTTCAATGAGTAGGCCTCATCTTATAGTGAAACTTATATGATATTTATTTTCTACCTTTTGATGGTATATGTTGAGTAAATTGTAGCTTAGTAGAGTTTAGTAGTGAATTAGGTTCTCAGGTGAATTTAAGAGGATTATATTGTAAAGCACAGTTTCTTTTATTATATTTTTCTTTCAGTGGTAATTTTTAAATATGTCTTAAAGTTTCCTACATAGAAAAGAAGTATAAGTGGATTAAAACTAGATTTGATGAAAGTATCTCTAATGTGAAAAGCAAAATTGGGTTGTTTTTAAACTAATCTTCAAGTAAAGAATGATGTTTTCTTAGTCTTACCCACCAAACCCCGTCAAAATGTGAAACTAAATACATATTGAATATTTTTGTTATGTTTTACATTGCGATATATAAAATTCATTTAAGCCTGTGATAGCAATAAGGAAACATGAAATCTCTTAGTAAAATCCATGATTAAAGTAATTCAATAATCAGAGACAGACCAAACTAAAGACCTCATGCGACAATTAAAGGGGAAGTTTTAAATTTAGTCATAACTATTTTAAAATACTGAGAAGTCTCGCATGGAATACACATGTAATCCTAGCTACTAAGAAGGTTGAGACCGGAAGACCACAAGTTGGAGGTCATCTGGAGCAACTTGACAAAACGCGGTCTTAAACAGATGGAGTGCAGTGGAGTGGAATCAAAGGGAGAAGAGTGGAATGTAATGGAAGAATGAAATAGAGTAGGATAGGATAGGATAGGATAGGATAGGATAGGATAGGATAGGATAGGATAGGATAGGATAGGATAGGATAGGATAGGATAGGATGGGATAAGATAGGATAGGATAGGATAGGATAGATATGGAATAGAAGAATGGACTGGGAGTAGAGCTGAGTAGTACTTACCTAACATGCAAGAGACCCTAACAGCATCCACAAACAAACAAGCAAACAAACACAGTACTAAGAAAACTTTAGAAAATATAAAGTATGCTACACCCCAGATAAAAGGCTTTGTGAACTTGACTGATGGTTTTGAATTTTAAGATATTAATAGAAGACCTGAGAGACGTTAATTGGTGCAGACAACCCAGTTGGCACTAATAAACATCAGTAGGAGACTTTGTAGAATACAAGGGAAAGACCCATGTCAATTTTGAAAAAAAATTGCAGTACAATTTTGGAACATTACTGTGCAAACAATAGGTGTTCCAGGTTGGCAGGGAGATAGACATGTACCAACGAAATAACAAAAACACTTGACTATTTTCCTAAATTAATGAAAATCTTTATCCTACAGGTATAAAACATACACTATTTTATTTGAAAAATGCAGATATCAAAAGTATAATAGGAATTGCTCAAGTTTGCAAATGAGCATGACATCAATATTAATGTGATAAAGATAATTTATAAAACTAACAATTGTACATGAGTTTTTATCAATGATATAAAATGTATTCTAAGTAGATTCTTCAGTTTAACTTTAAGACAAAACACAAAAAATGTATCGTGCCATAAGTGCTACTAATCAAACATTCCTTAGGGTGACCTCTGAAACTCTTCTCTTCAGTGACATCATTCTTACAAATTCCACTTTAGGGGAACACCGTGACTGTGCCACATCAGTGGAGTAGAAATCCAGTGACATAGTTTTTCCTCTAATGTCAGGTAATGGGTAAATTAAGACAATCATTGAGGCAAGAAGCAAATAAGTTTGAACAGAATTGCTCAAGTTTTTCATTGCAGCAGTATCTGCCTAGGGAACCCCAAACTCCACTCCAGGGAAGAAAATGTCAGGGAAGATTTGCCTAGAGGGGGCTAGGGATTTACCTCAGTGACAGAGTGGTTGTCTTACATGACTGAAGCCTGAGGTTCAATCCCTCACAGCAAAACTCAACAGATTTGCTAGGTAGAATTGATCCTTGGGGTACCACAGACCATTGACACATCTAAACTGTTACTGCTCCCCAGAAACAATTGTCACTGACTCGAGGGTAATAAAGACAACATTGAGAATGAATATCATAAAGGAAAATGAATGGCATTATGCATTCTTGACAAACTATGAGATTATTCACTGCAAAATTTAAAAATATAATCTAGAAATACATAAGCATGTTGCAACAGAAATCCCGTAATTTGAAAACATACTGAAATGCAAGTATTGTAAGCCCACGGGATCCCATGTAGAGGGCTGTTTATTTCTTCAATAATCATAGTTAAAACAAAGCACCTTGTACTAACTATGTTTAGAAAAGCTTCATTTCATCAATATGGGGACAGGAGAACAGATTGTCATAGTTCCAAGGCATGTCTATCAGTAGAAACAATCTATATTTAAGAGACGTCTGTAATTCATTGATAAAGGAAAGACAGATAAAAGTGTGAGAAGTTTAACCTTCAAAAGAATAATTATAATGTAAAAATGACTAGGAATTGGCTATTCCTGCCACCTTTACATTTTAACTTTATTATGTTTTGCAGATTTATGATGGAAAAGATAAAACGACACATCTGCTAGGTGCTTTTACTGGTGCATCTATGCGGGGACTCACACTTAGTAGTACTTCCAATCAGCTCTGGTTAGAATTTAATTCTGATTCTGAAGGGACAGATGAAGGCTTTCAACTTGTCTACACCAGTAAGTATTTTGGAAGAATCAAAAAGTAAAATACTGATGCTGAATGTGTACTAAGTTACTGCAGCATGAAAGGTGAAGTAACATGTAATAGTTGAGTATCAATGTGCTGTTTACAACTGCCTTCTCCATGTACAACTTAATTGGACCCTTTGCCATCCTTACAACTGAATCAACTAAGGTTCAGAGAGGTTAAATAAGTTGTGAACTCTGGCTTTATTTAGTTATGTGTATTTTAGATAGCAGGAATCTTCCTATCAATGGACAAGAAATGCAACCAAGTTCCTTAACAGATGTCCATGTTCTCACCTCCTGGCCAACTGCAGACAAAGCATGTGCAGGGATCAGTGTCATCGTCATTGATGACAACTACATGGGATCCAATGACTTCAAACTAAAATTTGCCTAACAAGTTTAGTTTGCTGTGGCTTTGTGTTGAATTTCCTTATTAACGTATCGTTGCAGACTTGTTATATCAATATTAACTATTCTTTTTTAAAAAATTTTATTGAGAAAGAAATGGCAATGAGACAATTTCAAAACCGATTAGTAGGATGGCTGCAATAATTGATACATTGCATATTGTTGGCTTCTTAGTGGTTATTTCTAGTACAAGATGCAGACATGATATCCTGTCTACAAACACTATTAGAACAGATTTTTCTATTCATTGAATTAAGAGAAAGTAACTGTATATCTATCCTAACTTTTTTTTTTTTTTTTTTTTTTTTGGCAGAGCCGGGGATTGAACTTAGGCTCTTGCGCTTGCCAGGGAAGTGCTTATTCCACTGAGCCATCTCCCTGGCCCCATATCCTAACTTTTGAATGTACAGATACAAAATGGTCCTTCATTTGTATTCCCTTTTTTTGTTTAGTTTTGTAAGAGATGGGTATTCCATTGCTATTTAAATATTGTAGAAGCACGAATTGAGCAAAATATTCCTATATAGTCCAGTAGTCCATAATAGAACTGGGTTTTCCGCAGGACTGGCAGTGTCAGAGTTGTTGACTTCAGCTTTTCACAGCTCAGCATATGAATATGGCTTTACATTTTATACTTTGTTTTGATATTTTCTGCTGGATGGTTAACATCTAGCTAAAGCAAGACCTATGTCACAATAAATATAGCTTTTGTATGTGATAAGTTCAGTCAAATCCCCTCAGGATTTATCCTGAAACCCTGTACTGCAATTTGTAGATCCCTTGTCATTGTCAGCCATGTGGATGAGTCACAGCCATTGTTTGACCAATTTGCTCTCTGTGAAAGCCTAAGAGAATGTTTTCTCTTCATGTGACTCTCCTTAGACACACTCTATATCATCAATTACTTTCCTCTGTGCCCCTATAATCTCCTTAATCAGAAAATTTGGGACACAACTGAGTTACATGATGTTACAGTACAGGTTTTCCTATGTCCTGACTCCTCACTGACCATGAAAGGCTAGGGCCAAAACTTTGGCTGTCCTTGCAGCCCTTCTTTTTCTCTAGATTTTGGTCTGTAAACTTAGGTTGTTAACCTTCCAGAATAGAAGCGTATTATTATTACCCTACAGCACAGGCAGTTGAGCTTAATCTATCTGTCTGAATTTCAAACATCTTAGATATAACATGGAACAGGTATTTTCTATTAAGTATTGATATGTTAAACTTTAAGTCCCTACAGACTATGAAGAAAAAAAAATTTTTTAAAATTAAAAAAATAGGAATGTTAGCTATTCTGATCAAGAGTGGAAGTTCAAGGATTGATAATTCTAGGTAGACAATTACATTGATGGCTATATGAATTAAATGAAAGAAATTTACTAGCGTCATGATGTAAGGAATAAGATACATCAGTGGCAAAAAAATATTTTCAAAACTGTGTAAAGTTTCTATGTAACAAAGTTACATAGTGGTAACAAAATAAAGTACATGTAAAACAAATGGATACCTTTTTGTTTAATAAATTTGCAATCTGTCATATCAAATTGGTGGTTGGAAGTTTAGAATATTCACTTAAATTGAAGTGCCTGCAAGCAGGTGCAGGGGCTGGAGGTTCAGTCCCTGGGCCTGCTATGCTGGCCCCACCCCCAGGGTGTGATAAGACTACAATTGAGAAGACTGGTTGTGGTGGAGCGTGCCTGTAATCCCAGTTCTTGGGAGGCTGAAAACAGGCAGATCATTATGAATCTGATCTAGTAGTGAGACCCTGAACACTCTGTAGACCCTTCCCTAAAATACAAAAAACAAAACAAAACAAAGAAAAATCAATATAGTGAAATTAGCTAAGTAGCAGTATTCAGAAGTCTTCACTGGAAAAGACTCATATTTATCTGATCCCTTATACACTTTCTCAAGCGGTCAGTTGAGTGGAAATACAAGTAGGGAATTAAAAACGTTATTATATCAAAGGATAACATTGGGTCTTAGAGGGAATTTAAAAGTAATGATTGCTTGTCAAAATATTCTGTCTCACTGGTATGAGAAATAGAAGTGAGGAAAATTAATGATACATTATGTTAATATATTTGGGTCCAGAGTACTGTGAGGCTACCTTTGCTACTAGTTTATTTTAATGCTTTCCCAACCTGTGTTAGAATTGTCAATTCATGGGTATTAACAAAGCTTAGGTGAACAAGGTAAATACTGTATGCATATGTTGAAATCCTCTGTGTATACAAAGAGATTTCTCAGGAGTCTCGCCGCAAGAAAACTATCTAACCAAATGGTGTCTGCAGCTCTTATTGTAAGATGGACTGAAAATAGTGCTACTGAGTACTATTGCTCATATATGATTTTTGTGATGTTACAGAGGCAGTTATTTAAAACTCATTGTTTTCTTTGTTCTGTATTTTCTAAAGGATTGCTGCCAATTTAAGGTTTTGTTGCAAATAGTAGCACAATGTTTTCCTAATGGTCTTTCTTAGTTCTGCTGCTTTGTGGTATTTTTTTTTTTTGCATTTTTTATTGTCTGAAATATTTCCATGAAAGAGGAATCCTAGATCCCCTTTTCTAACACATAAAATCTGTGTAACAAGATTATTGGTACAAAGATAATAGGAATTGTTAGATATACTTTCACTGAAAATTGTATCATTGGTCAGTGGTCTGGAATAAGTAAAATCATTGACTTTACTGTCAATAATGTGAGCTATAAGATGTCAAGGAAGAAAATCCTTTATAAAAATGTTTGGAATACTTCCCTTAAGGACTGGGTATACATTACACCTTGTGCATTATAAATATTTTAAATTATTCAATTGAGAAGAAGCCATAACAGCAATTACTCTTTCAGAAGGACAAATGCATTTCTATGAATCATTTTCAGTCTCAAAACTGAAACTAAGATATTTCACTCTCCAATTTGGTACTAAACAGTTCACAGAGTACTGCTGCAGGGCACCTCTGGGGATCACAAGTTCAGTGCATGATGCTGCAGTTTTGGGACCAGGATCCCTACCATGGACGAAGGGCCTGTTGTCATTCCTAAGCATTGCCTCTTATGCTTTCATTGGAAACTCTTGTGCATACCTGCATTTGTCTAGAGTAAACCACAGATTTTTTTTAACTTTGAAAGTTTGCTCTCATCCTCCTAGTGCATATTCTTCATGCTACAGCTGCAGCACCCATGTGCAGGTGGCTTTCTCTTTAGAGCATGCCTTCCCACTTCGGCACTGTATGAGCTGCTGAGATCCATCTGAGATCCATCTCAGACATTTCCCACTGACACTGGGAGCCATAATCAGTTAGCATTTTGACATTTGTACTTGGTTGGTTCCATATACAACTGACATGACAGTTATCACGTTGCTGTGTGATTATACTTCTTTCCAAATATATTATTGTGCATAGCTCTTAGGCGAATATTTCATTTGAGTTCGACTGTATCCTTTTTCATAATCCTGGTAATTTAAAGTGTGGTTTGAATACTAATCTTATACAATCCTTTTGTAGTGCCAGAAGGTTGTATTGGGCCTCATTTTAAATATTCATAAATGTTTAGAAGCAATAACTAGTTCCTGAATATTGGACAGTGTGTGTAAGATGTTCGAATATACAGGGAAGAAAGAAAAGAGTATGTTCTAGTGTTCGATTCCCTGACATAGTTATATGCGAGACAACTTCCAACCTGTCTCTTCCATGGTATGTTTCTCTTGCAAAATTTCCCATGTTGTTCTTGTAATATCCTGACAAGTGCAGAAAAGACCCCAGCATCACACTGAGAGAGTCAAAATAGGAGAAGGAGGTTTCGCAAAGAGGGTGGGGTAAGGTTTTCTGAGGATGTAGTGTTAAAAGTGGAGTTTGTGATTCCTAGAAAATAATGTGGAAGAAAATTCCTGGCAAATAGGATGAGAGATCACAAAGACTCAGAAGAACATAAGCAATTTCAGGGCAAAAAGTTCAATTAATATTACTCGTTCATGCCTAGATTCTTTTTTTTTTTTTTTCAGAACCAGGGATTGAACTCAGGCCCCTGCTCTTGCCAGGCGAACGCTTATTCTGAGCTCTCTCCCCAGCCCCTGTTCATGCCTAGATTCTTCTCACAATTTTAATTTTTAATGGTCACTCTTTTTTGCTATTACAAGTTGTTTTGAGTTAGTTACACCTACTTATTTTCAGTTTTAGATAAACTGCATTGCATTTGTCTGATGTAAACTAAGTAAATAGATAAGTTACCATGAGCCGTGAGGGTGCATTACATTTCAATTGTCTTATTACTCCATTCATTATGTACTTTATAAGACTACTAACTAGATGCACAGAGCGGAGGTTGAAATACTGCTCTTTGCTTCAAGGAATAGAAAATCTAACCATGGCTTAAGCAACGAAGATATTTTGTTCGTTTAAGAAGTGAAGAGAGAGAAGGCTAAGTCATAATCCAGTGGCTCGACAAAATTGGAAAGGACCTGTGTGTGTGTGTGTGTGTGTGTGTGTGTGTGTGTGTGTGTGTGTGTGTGTGTGTGGTGTGGTTTTGCTATGTTATTTTTGTTTTGTTCTGGTCACCAGTCATCGCTGCGACTCTGGGCTTGTTTAAGACAGAAAGAGGATCAGGTGGTACCAAATGCGCACGCCTCTCTTACCAGCAGCATAAAATCTTTCCATTAAGCTCTTTCAGCCACCCCTTACCTCCCTGCATCCAAAGCCAGACCATATAGTTATGCCTTAATTTTTCAAGATGGTAAGCTGCAGAAGTATTTGTCAGACGAAGTAATGGACATAGCTTTAAACAACCAGGACATGTTGCTGGATAAATTTTAGGTGGGAACAAAGTCAAAATGTTGCTTGTGAGGTGGAAGAGGAGAAAAGGAAAGCAAAACACCATGTTTACTGTAATTTATGATTGTCAATGTTATTCCAAAAAATATTGTGTTCAAACATATTGGACATAATATCTATCTGGGTCTCAGTGACACCATGAATTACAGAAACTTAGAGCCTCTTAGGAAAGAATTTTGCTCACCCCTTGACAATACTTTTAGCTATGCTACACTAAGAAGGCAGTAAGTTTGTCTCATCTTCCTCCACCACTAAATAAATACATGCATAGGTATCAGGTAAAAAAAAAAAAAAAAAACCTTCACTTCACTCCATAGGAAAACTGACCTTAATTTTATAAATGAGCTGGATCTATGTAGTCTTGGTCATTAGAACTATTAAGAAAAACCTCATGGTGTCTTCTGGAAGATATTCTTATTTTCCTGTGTATCAGTAAGTCCCTTGCCATCTCTACTTGGGTTAGACCAAGTGCTGGCAGCTGTGCAGCTTGAATAAGGGCCATCTATGGGTCAAAGGTGGCTGGACCATGGTGATCACTAGGGAATGGAACTGTGCTTCCATTCCTCAAAACCTCAGAATGAATGCATCTCCTCCTGTAGACCCTGCCACCGTTCCTCACTTTTCTCAAAAAGTGATTGCCAGTTACACTCCAGAGGAAGAGTACCTTCAGCTGTTTTAGGTACTCCAAATTGTTGCTGAGATAGCCATTAGGGGAAACTCACAAAGACGTAGCTGAGTTTCTTACACAGTACAGGGCAGGGGGGCAGTTCTATGGCATGTGTGCCCAGCGGGCTGTTGGTATCATGGAAAGTTTTCAAAGGTTCAGTCATTGTAATGATGTCATAAAAAGAGAATATCACATTTTCCTTCTAAAATTGAGAGTAAAGATTAGAAATATCTTCCATTGGACAATATCCTCCTGAAACCCTTACTCTTTTCTGGGTTACCCTGTAATAGGACACAACAAAACCAAGTAGAATACTCTGAACAGAGTCCCCCAGTCTCCCAATGTCCATTTCAAGAATGCATTCCTAAATTTGGTGTGTTTATCCCTGTCTCTCAAGGCTAAGTTGTAGAATTATTTCTATCTGGCTACTTATCTTCTCTATTATGCTTGGGTTGGAACTTATTATTAATTGTCTTATTATAGGAATTCTCTGGTGATAAATTAAATTTCTTTTCCCAGGCTAATGATATATGTTATGAGGACAAAGAGAAAGTGAGGGAGACCAAGTTCCTAACCATGGAAGAGCATCTTCTTGGCAGGGGATGCAGCTCAGTTGTAGAAAAACGGTGCCTCATGTGTGAAGGCCACGCCCTCAGTCTTCACCACCACACAAAAATGAAACTAGCTCTTTGTGGGACAAATGCAAAAGTATCAGGAAGATGAGAGAACTGCTGTGAGAAATACAAAACTAGGCAACAGGATAGCAGGACAAAGGTGGCATTACTGTTTACAATTAGCTCAATGACTCAGTCTTAGAGAAGTCATTTGATTCCTGAATGAGGAGAAAGAAGAATCACACAGAGATCTAAGGGGTAGAGGATTCTACACTGAAAGATCAGCAAGTGTGTGGGTCTAAAAGCAGCAGGACCTTGAATTGCATGGACGGAGCTAAGTAGAATGGAAAAAGGAGAAAGCTGAAATCTCGGGCATGTGGACTGTGGGAAGAGGCTTGGGGAAAAAAAGGGTAATACATGAAAAAAAGAGATAAGAAAAGAAAAAAAAAGTCACAGGACTGTCCTGCTATAATGCTGTAAATGGCGAGATTTCTAAATTTTGGTATTAAAATATGTAAATGTTTATTCATATTTTAAAATATTTTTAAATTTTTTTTCTCCATATTCTGTAGAGACTTAAAGTTCAACATATCAATACCAGATGGAAAATAGCTGTTCCATATTATGCCCCAAATGTTTGATTTTCAGACAGATAGTGAGGTTAAACCCAACTGCATATGTTGTAGGGTAATAATAAACCTCTTCTCTGAAGAGTTAACAACCTAAGTTTGCAGACCAAAAATTAGGGGGAAAAAGGGCTGCAAGGACAGCCAACATTTTGGTCCTAGCCTTTCATGGTCAGTAAAGACTCAGGACATAGGAGAACTTATATCGTAACATGTGACTCAGTTGTGTCCCAAATTTTCTGATCAAGATTATGGGGTCACAGAGCAATGTGATCGATGATGTAGAGTGTGCCAAAGGAGAGTCACATGGAGAGAAAACATTCTCTCAGGCTTTCACAGAGAGCAAATGGGTCAAGCAATGGCCATGGCTCATCCACATGGCTGACACTGACAAAGGATCTGCAAACTGTGGTACAGGGTAACAGGATAAATCCTGTGGGGACTTGACTGACTTTATCAGATACAATAGATACATTTCTTGTGGTATAGGTCTTTCTTTATCTTTGTCTTAACAATCCAGCAGAAAAGTACAAAAACGAGGTATAAAAATTAAAGCCATATTAATATGCTGAGCTGTGAAAGGCTCAAGTCATCAACTTCTGACATTGCCAGTTCTACGGATAACCCACTACTATTATGGACTACTGCACTATATTGGATTGTTTTGCTGAATCCATGCACCTGCAATATTTAAATAGCAATGGAATACTCATCTCTAACAAAACTAAACAAAAAAAGGGGGATATAAAGGAAGGTCCATTTTGTATCTGTATATACAAAATAGGCTAGATATACAGCTACTTTCTCTTAATTTAAGGAGAAGAAAGATTTGTACTAATAGTGCTTGGACAAGATATCATGTCTGCATCTTGTACTGTGAATAACTACTAGGAAGATAACAATATGCAGTGTATTAATTATTGAAACTGTCCTATTAATCAGTTTTGAAACTGTCTCATTGGTATTTCTCAATAAAATTAATAAAAAA
This sequence comes from Octodon degus, assembly GCF_000260255.1. Taxonomy (NCBI): domain Eukaryota; kingdom Metazoa; phylum Chordata; class Mammalia; order Rodentia; family Octodontidae; genus Octodon; species Octodon degus. The sequence continues at coordinate 7,108,107 of NW_004524694.1, read as the reverse complement.
AGAAAAGGCAGCAGCATTCAACATTATTAAAATGTTAAACACCAGAGTAAAAACTGCTAATCAGCAGCATTTGTCTACCAACAACGAGGGACAGGCATAAGGGAGCTATTATTACAATCACCGATGAGAAGACGAGGTGAAAACAAACAAATCAAAAAGCGTTGCTTCATTGCAGATTCTTGAGCTCTACTCATTTTAATAAAGACAGTAGAAAGGCATGGATGGGTACTTTCCGCAGCTCTCTATGACAGAGGTAAATTATGCTGTTTTGACGGATTATATCACTGTCTTCTTAAAAGCTGACCTGGAAAATACCCATGATGGCTACCCATTAGGCAGTAAATATTAGCTCAGGTCTTTTCTAATTTCCTATGCACATAACATTTACTAAAAATAAAATTATTCACTGGAGAAATGTCTATTATCCCAAGGGAAAACTTCCAATATGTTTGCATCCTAAGTTTTGTGCCTTAAGTTTATTCAATGATCTAGAGAGTATATGGCCATTTCAACTATGTATCCACATTAAAGATGGACATTAGTTAATTTCAGGTGCTTCTCCTTGTGCAGTAGCCTTACAAATGTACAACAAATTAAGCTATTTCAACTCTTCAGTTTAGTTACCAGAATATTGTTGGTAATGATAACCATAAACTTTAGCTTTATTCTTAGTATAAAACTTCTTTAATGCAAATGCAAGTTGAAAGCAAGTAAATTACAAGGTAGCACAAAGCTGCCACATGTGACTCTGTGGCTTTTGAATAGTTACTTAGATAAATGTGGTACTGTCTTTTTTTTTTGCTTTATATCTTGAAATTAACCAGGAAATAAAGGAAGTATTATAGAGCACAAGGAATTTTAAGAAAAATAATAAAGAAACACATCATAATTATCTGTCATTTACATAAAATACGTAATACAATTGCTTCATACTAGAAAAACAAAAGTATCATTATCATTTTCATGACTTTTATAGAGCAGCTTTATAAATTTGAGCTTAAGTACCTGGTAATTTATACATTGCATAATGGTAATTTCTGGTATGATGAAGACCTGGCACAAGAATAGCAAATTTTTTAAATGCTCAGAAAACAACTGTAACCTAGAATAGTTATGTCTTCAAAGTAGAGAAAATTACTTACAGTGAGGCATAGAACCGAAAGTTTGGTCAAAGATCAATGCAATTCCCATCTTTCTAAGATTTCCTAATTAGGATAGGAACTAAAAATCTACTAACAGAACTTCCCACACTCTCTTGCCAGCAAAGATCTCTGTTTTCATTCTGCCCGTTGAAGGCAGTCAGTCCTGTGACAGCTGCACACAGGGCCGCGGGGCTCTAAGGCGGCAGCAGCAGGTGTGTGGCTGGTACTTCCCTGAACTCCTGGGTTTTCTGAGAGCCAGCAGCAGATTCTCCAATTTCCATTCCCTTCACATTTCCAAAACTGTCAAAGCCTTGAGTTTCTTATACTAAATAACAGCTACTCCCAACATCTAGGTGACTTCTGTGTTCCAGATCAGGCCTTTGCTCTTAATCACGAAATAACAACCATAAGAAAAAGCCTACCACAGCACACGCTACAAGTAAAGATGAGCCATTTTAAAATTTTCTCTTTTTCTTTCTTTTTTCTTCTTTCTTTCTTTCTTTCTTTCTTTCTTTCTTTCTTTCTTTCTTACATGTTTTAGATAGCCTTGCTAAATGAAGACATTTTACAAGATTTTTATGTAACAGAAAAAGATATACTCTCTTCAAAATATTTCTACAAGCCAATAAGAAATGAATGTGTTATTTAATGAATTCTGTATCATTTCCAAAGGTTTTTTTTCCTCCATTACATTGTATTCATTTTTAAAGAAGAAACAAATGTGGCATCTAAATACAATATAGGAAAAAGACAGTTTCACAGTGCCAGAAAACATGTTCTCAAGTGAAAGAAAAACATGCTTGTAACAAAACTGAGAAATACAAGATAAAACCAAACTAATGTACTACTGCACATGCACAAAGTTGATAAAATGTAAAAGAAGTACAACACAAATACCAATGACAATTTGCAGTTAACAAAATTTATAGTTTTAGGATTCTAAATTGGAAAAGCTCATAGACAGTCGTTTAGCAATACCCAGTAAAATTCCATATTTCCATGTTTCTAGAACATACCAATTACACAATTTAGACACCAGAAGGCTAATGGTTTGAAAAAATAATATTCCCTTAAAGCTGATGAAATACACCTTCAAATGAAATTTGTCAGATACAAGATGTAAAGTAGCATGTTTAATAATATTACTTTGTCATGTTCTGTAGGATGAAGCATAGGTCTTAAGTCTGTTAGTTTTCATGGTCAGAATTTTAAACAAGGGCCAGCCAGTTAGCTCAAAGGATTAAAGCACCTGCTTAGGCAGATGCAGTGGTTGGGCTTCGATCCCTGGCCTATTTTGCGGACCCCACCGCTGGGGTGTGCTGGGCTGTGATTGAGACTGGGAGTGGTAGCCCGCACCTGTAATCCCGGTGCTTCGGAGGCTGAAAACAGGAGAATCACTACGAGTCCGATCTCATATAGTGAGACTCTGTAGACCCTGTTCTAAATACATTTTTTAAGGAAGAGGGGCTTGAGAGATAGCTCAGGAGCATAAGTGCTTGCCTGGCAAACTCAAGGGCCTGAGTTCAATCCCTGGTTCCTCAAAACAAACAAAAAAAAAAAAGTAAAATTAAAAAATAAAAAGAATTTTAAACAAAGAACTCAGAATATGTATTGGTCAGCTTCTCCTGAGCTCAGATAACAAGCCTGGCATTCACACTGCAAAGGAGCAGGGGTTACATGTGGCTTACGCTTGGAGAGGCTGCAAGGCAGGTGGAGCCTGTCAGGAGGAGGGCGTGGGAAGACAGCTCTTCACTCCGTGATGGCCTAGGAAGCAGGAGCTAGGCTCCATCTGTTTTATA
>NW_004524694.1:7099231-7103980 GCF_000260255.1 Octodon degus | reverse complement strand
AATATTACTTCTTTATATTTTAATTAGATTTTAAAAATAAAGCATGGAGGACACTTTTTATTTTAAAATACATCAAAGATGTTTGGTTATATATAAAAGTGAATCTACAGATGTTATTTGCATTTCCAAATAATTTTTTGTATTGTTAATTCCTTTTCCTGATAAAACAGCCTACTCTATCTTCTTATGTGAAACAATTTTCCATAAAGAAACTGGCAAAATTTATGTTGATGCTGAAAATCAACTGCTTGTTTTTCAATAGACCAAGATAAAAGCTAACGGCAAGTTTAGAGATTTTTTATTTACTTTTGAGAACAAAAAATGAACTTTAGATCCATGTACTATGCATAGCCTATGGAAACATTTGCTTATGTATTGAAGGAGGAATAGAAGTACAGTCTTTTGTAGCAACAAAATACTACAAGGAATATACATGGTTATCTGGTTAGATAACGACTACTCATCTGAGTAGGTAAGACGAGTGAAGTCTGTGTGTAAATCTGCATGTGTGTATAAACCTAAAGGTAAAAATAAAGCACTGGCCAGTAAACGAAACACAAGGAAACAATTTAGAATAACTTTATTTGCTAAATATTCTGTAATTGCTTGCAAAATATGGTATATGTTCTTCAAAGGCATAAAAGGAAAAAATGTGTGAAAATAATAACCTAAGTTAGTGTTTCCTAGCTCTCAGTAAGGAAAGACTAAAAAAAACCAGAGGAACTTGATTTTATAATATTCACTTTTTAGTGTGACTAAGAGCCTATTATGTAGATGTTAACCTTAATATAAATGGATACCAATGTTAATCGAGAGCAGCTAGCATGCAGTGGTAAAATATGAGAGTCAGATGGTAAATTTGTTATCTTTTTGCAGTCTGTATATTTCAAATATTAATGTAAAAATAGACCTGAAATCCTTAAAAAAATATTTCACATGGTGGCATAACATGAATCAGAAATGAGTGTAAGTTATTCACAGTCAAGAGAGCTTAAATAATGGGGATTTTACTTCAGTGTGTACTTTAGAAGCTGCCTTTCACTGCAGGATGAAATTTCATGGGCAATAATGACTTTTGTAATTAAATGTGTGATTTTTTTCACACATATCTTTATTTAATTGTCCAGTTCAAGTATTTCAGGTTTTAACCAAAAGTGACAGCTGTCTTCCCTAAAGATAAGATAGTTCTGAATATTCCTGCATAGGCAGCAGAAGGTCTTCCAAATTTGACTAAATTATGTTGTCGTCTATAGCTAATATTGTCTGTCCACCTCCATCTGTAATGCCCAGTATTATAAATTATATTAGTTCACAGAGATCATCTCTATGTATTTATCAAAGCAATTGGCAGTTGATTCACAGAACAATCAAATTAAAGGAGATTAATTGGTGATAAATCTTGAAAATAATTGAGTTTCAACTTTATTTGGAGAAGGAATTTATGATAAATCTCAAAAATAGGTTTGTCTTGAATACCATACTGAATATCCAAAGTTGTGATTTTTAGCAGACAGTTTAAATGTATATTAACTCTGCAATTCATGCAAAGTAATGTTTCCTGAAAATTATAAGTTTGTGTTTTCACTGTCTCTTTTAAGTTTGAAAGACCGAATTGCTTGAATATGATTCTTCTGTATTTTATTATATGTATTATGCAGTTAAAGCTTACAAACTTCTTGCATAGTTCTGCCCCTGAAACTGCATACATTTGCCTTATTTTAACACATTTCCACTCAAAATGAAACTTTCATAAAATTATTTATGCAGGAAATTCCTTTTTTTTTTTTTTTTTTTTTTGTGACCTGCTCAGCATACCTGGGTGTGGGGCTGGCCAGGCATGTGGTGCCAGGGATTGAAGCCTGGTCCCCTGTGCCTGCCTAAGCTTGCCTATGCAGGAGCTTTAGATGCTGAGCTATCTCACCTGCTCTGGAAATTATTTTATTAAACAAATCTTTTATCTATTATTCATTTGGCACATGTTCTTGCTATGCATCTCTGATTCAGAGAGGTACTCCTGTCTCAGCCTTCCCAGCACTGAGATTACAGGATGGGGCACCATGCAGGTTTTAGTGGCCAACACAGTGTTGGGTTCCAGGATGAAATCCAGGTCCTTGCGCTTGCCAGACAGACACTTAGGCCGCTGAGATATAACCCAGATTATACAAGAAATTCTTTAAAGTTTCTTTTTAAAATATTCTCCCCCAAAATTCAACTTCTTAATATTGTTTTATTTTTCTGTTGTGTTCTGGAAATAATTGCACTTAAAATTCCATACTCAGTCATGAGCTTTATTGAACGTCTGTTTGTATGGAGTGACTTCCAAGCAGTCAGAGGTGCAGCATTCTTGTCTTAGTGATGGGAGGACTCAAACACAAAGGATGTGAAGAATGGGGAAAGTTTTATTAACAGAAAGTCTCTGAGAGAGAGAGGAGAGGTCCCCAAAGTGGATTGCTGCTAAGGCTCTTGGTCTTTTGTACACAGCAAAATCCCATCACAAGCTACCTTGGGTCAAACTATAATCAACCTGTAGGATTACAAGTATAGTCACTTAGCTGATGTTGATCTCAGGAAAAGAAGACACTTGACAAGGATACTTAGCATGGAGAAGATCAGAGGCATTTCTAGAAGAGGGAGAAGCAAGGGCCAGAATGTTCTAGTAGACTATGTACGGGTTTTCCAGGTCATTTATTCATCTGAGTGGCATGCAGCCTTAGTGGACCAGAAGGCCCTAGTTGTGGAACAGCTCTAGAATACTGTTAATCTCTGGGGGCCCTAGCCACTGCATATCCTTCTTACAGCCTGGGTTCACCCAGCTCAGCCATTTCCTGGCTTGCCTCCTCTTATTCTGATTCTCTCTTGGACCCAGGTCCTTTGTAGCTGCCCGTTAATCTCTATCTAACTTAGGAATCTACAACACCTGACTTCCATCACAGGAAAAGAATTTTCAGGATGTGTCAGTGAGAGTCTTAAAGAATGTATTAGGCAGAATATTAAAAATACTCAAAGAAATATTAAAATGTGCACCCTCAAAATGGAGAGAGGCTTTATAGCCTGCAGCTGGATATATTTATGGAGAATTTTATAGTAGAAAAAATTCTGGTATCTCGCTACTTTTGAATCTCTCCACCTAAGACTGTGTTAAGATGTAGAGGAACATCTAGATACACTACCAGCTATGATAACTACATAGTTATCATTTACCTTCTCATTTATGTTGAGAAGTAGCTTTCCTAGTTCCATTAGGATCCTTCCATTGCATTATCTTGCCACTAGTGAGTTTTTAATACCCATCTTGATTACTTTTATGATTAACGTGCACAAGGCATTCTGGATTGAAGTACACTAACAGTAAGTAATATAATGAAGATAGTGATTATGGTCTGTCAGTCTTTCTTCAGTTCGTTCTTTCCTCTTGTAGCCAAATAAGGAAAACTTATTTAAAAACTCTTCTGCATGAGTGGCTAGCGATCCCGTAGCCAGGAAATGGGGGAAAATGGGGTAGAAAGGTGGTAGGTTCTGCTTTAGGCTGCTTTTTTCCTATTTCTGAAAAGAGAGGCAGAACTTTTTTTCTAACTCTAAACTTTTAGAATATAAATGTATCGCTCAAAGGGCATACTATCCTCCTGGGTCTCCAGCTTTTATATCCTAGAGTTGTTTGAATTTCTCAGCTTCATTCTTTCTTGAAGTGTAAACATAATCCTCCTCCATAGCCAGGTAAACTCTTTTGGAGATCATGCTCCAGTCATACAGTTGTATATTAGCATTCTGTGTGTGTGTGTGTGTGTGTGTGTGTGTGTGTGTGTGTATTTGGTACAGGCTCTCACTATGCAGCTCAGACTTGTAGTGATCCTCCTGTTTTCAGCCTTCCTGAGCTGGGATCACAGGTGTGGGCACCACCATGCCTGTTCGTGGCGGCCGGCTCAGTGTACCTGGGGGTGGAGCTGGCACTGCCAGTCGTGCTGGGGACTGAACCCTTCTCCTCACACTTGCCTATACAGGTGCTTAGTCCACTGAGCTATTTTGCTGGCTGTAAATTCGCTTTTTAAAGGTTGCCTTTAGCCCAGCGTCTCAGCAAATTTAAGCAAAAGCCTCAGCTCTGCAGAAATATTGAAATATTTTCTCTGTACCTTGTGATGACAACATACAGGAAGGTTTTTAGTATGTATTATGTGAATCTTTTTTGTAATTTACTTTTCTGGTGCAAGTAAAATATAAAACTTTGGGATTACTACTTAGATTACTTCTTGATAGATACAGTGATGAGATTCACTTTCTTCTAAGGTTATACAAATAGGAGTCTGATGTTATGTTTGCAATAAATGTATCTACAATGCTGGCTTCACATTTCTGGTCTGGATTGTCAACATTGTTTTATGTGTACTGATCCATCATAAAGGTTGTAAATAACAAGCCTGGTGAAGACATACATAAGTGAGGTCCTGAGGGTCTCAAGGTCAGGCGTTTGTGACCCCAGGGAATTGGGACTCACCAACTCCTCAGACACGGATGTGCTCACCAGCCTGGAAGTTTCCAGGCCTCTGTAGTCCGGTGTTTTCATGGAAATGCCATGACGTGGCACAGCTGATGAAAGTGCTGACGATCAGTGGTCACTCTCACAAGCTCGCTCCTTTCCCTGGAAGTGTGAGTAGGCAGAGACTAACTTTTCCAACTCTCTGGTTGCACAGTTATTTCCTCTGGCAAGCAGACCAATTTTCAAGAGAGAGAGAGAGAGAGAGAGAGAGAGAGAGA
>NW_004524694.1:7087707-7099058 GCF_000260255.1 Octodon degus | reverse complement strand
CGACAGAGAGAGAGACAGAGAGACAGAGAGAGAGGGAGGACATTCATGATCTTGATCTCATAGTTGAAAAAGACTCATTGAAGTAAGACTCTTCTGAATCTGTATCACTTAGGAAATGCCAAGGGTTTCAGGAGCTCTCTACTGGGAGTCAAACACCCTATTCAACATCTATGTTTTCTATCATGGTATAACTGAGACTCTAATATTAACTGTAAGTCATTTGATGTAGGCAGGAAGCAAGCTTACCACTTCAAGCCCTGGTATGTTAATATAGAGCATATCATTGATTACTTGTAAAAGTACAAGTTCTAATTATCAGAGAAAAAAGCGAGTATTATTGTGTACTATTAAAATTAAATAGGGGCCGGGGAGGTGGCTCAGTGGAATAAGCGCTTCCCTGGCAAGCGCAACGGCCTCAGTTCAACCCCTGGTTCCACCAAAATAAAAATAAATAAAATAAGATAAATTAAATTAAATTAAATTAAATATGCCAAGAATAATATAACCAGGAAAAATATGTAACTCATCTATGAAATAATGAATAAGTGAAATAATTCATATAGTTTTAAATTGTCCCCCTACAGTTTGCTTTTAATCAATTTCTGTTTTCCTACCAGGTTTTGAACTTTCACATTGTGAAGATCCCGGCATTCCACAATTTGGATACAAGATCAGCGACCAGGGCCACTTTGCTGGGAGCACCATCATCTATGGCTGCAACCCAGGCTACACCCTCCACGGAAGCAGCCTCCTCAAGTGCATGACGGGGGAGAGAAGGGCATGGGATTACCCGCTGCCGTCCTGCATAGGTAGGATCCTCGTCTAGATTTGTGCTAATAAACGTGTCTGTGAAAATGAGAGCAAATTACACTCTCCAAGATCAAGCAATTCTGTCTGCCGCACACGAGACTAACCTAAAGTAAAAGATAATAATAAAATTTAATGTGTTAAAAGGAAATGCCTGAGAAGTATAAGGATCCTTCTCAGAATCTTAGCAATGGTTAGGGGAGTAATGTGGTTTGTATGAAGTCATTTTATTTCTGTTCTGCATAGAAAATTTAAATCACTACAAAGATGTTAAGACTTTTGATCATACATATTTATTGAATTTTATTTTCATAATTTACAAAATCATTGCACATTTTGGAATTAGGATGGATTAAAAATAACAAACTATTCAGAATAACTTCAAAGGCATTTTTTCATATTATCATTATTATTATTATTATTATTATTTTATTTTTGGTACCAAGAATTGGACTCAAGCCTTGCCCCTCCCAGGCAGGCAGATGAGCTGTATTCTCAGCTCAAAGACATTTTTTTTTTACATATACATTGAAACATTTTTAAAACTGCATTTTTTAAAATGTATGGACACTGTAACAACTGATTTCAATATGAAAAGACACAGTAAAGTCAGCCTCACAAGGCTAACTTGGAGTTAGAGAAGGGTTATTTTTTCTTTTTTCAGTAGATGGGATACATGTTATTATATAACTAAGTATATGGAGATAGAAAGGTGGATAAAAATCACAGAGACTCATCCTCTCCCTTTTAACTTTTTGTATTCCCAAGATCAAGTGGGTACCAAGTTGGGTAGGAATACAAGGCCAAAAAAAAAATTTTAACACTAATTCATGAATAGGGAACAAGAAAGTTGCAATTACTTAGCCATTCTTAATTCTTAGTGGCATTTATTGGGAGGGAAGTCTGTTCTGGGTCTTGCCTGCATTCGTAAAATTGACTGACCATTTCATTTTTATGGTTTTATTGAGGTATAATTGATATTTAGAAAGTAACAGGATGTGCTTAATGTTTCCAATTTGAAAATTATGGAAACCTAAACCTTTTAATGCAGTTGGAAAATTTGTGTCCCTGTATTTGTTATGGTAAATATAAGAGTCACTGTAAAACTTGTTAGAATTCATTTAGAATTGTGTGATGTTTCTAATGAAAAGAGATCTCAGCTGGTTTATTTAAACACTGGTTCACACAGGGAGCAAATATGTTCATTTAGCCAAAATGTAATTGAAATCTGTTATTTCAGATGGCATCTGTATTTTGGATAGATTATGAAGATATTATCTAAAATAATAATCAACGTTTTTTGTACCGGGAATTGAACTCAGGACCTTGTGTTTGCTAGTCAGGTGCTTGTTCCAATTACCTATATCCCCAGCAAAAATCAACTTTAATTATCAAAAATGTGCGATTCTGGAATATGACCAAATATTTACCCATTGGAATTGGTTATAAGAAAAATATACCATCATTCTCTCTGAAGAGAATTCGTTCTTTGATGTGAATATAGAATATGTTCAGAAAAGCTTTAAGAATTGTAACATCACTAAATAATTAACTTGCAAATATTCATTTGCCACACTCTCCTTAAAATTAAAAATTACAGAACAATGACTTAAAATTTTCTGAGTATGTAGAACAAACATGAAGACTTTTTTTCTGGAAAGCTTTCATGCACAAGAAAAGTCATTTGATCTCAAGTCAGATGTTTTTAATTATGTTTTGCATTTTACATTTAAAAATATTCTAAGGTAAACTTAGTGACTTAATATTGTACAAGATTTCGTGGGAATTATAAACTTTATTTTGTTTTTCCTTTTATTATTGCATGCTTTAGTACATCATAATTACATTCCCTGCAGGAGAGTTGGCACATTTGAATTCTTTTTTTCTCCTTCTCTCCACTCCCCTTTTACATCATCAGCATCAGATTCATTTAGGTACTCCTATGAGACATTATAAAGTTAATTACAATGTATACAGATTGAAACCAGACTAATAGGCCAAAGAAAATAAAAAGCATGTAAATCAAATGTGTCCAACCAGGGTATACCTTAAGATACATATTTTTTAATAATAAAGATGAAGGGCCTAGGGAGATAGCTCAGTGGAATAAGCGCTAGCCTGGCAAGTGCAGGGTCCTGAGTTCAATTGTTCAATCCCCAGTACTGCAAAAAGATAAATAGATAAATAAATAAATAAATAATAATAAAGATGAAGTTAAACAGTTTTTAAACATCTAGACACATGATTAGTGATACCTATGATTTCCATGACAGAAGACTGGGGGCTTTGCCGGATAGCTCAGTTGTTTAAAGTGCCACTTGGGTAAACGCAGGCAGGCGCTTGAGACCACGGTGCGATTCCCAGCTCCAGAAGCTGTACCAGACCTGTCCTTAAGGCAGCCTGAAATAGCAAAACAAACAAACAAAAACAAAACAAAACAAACTGCTCTCGTTTTGGGGGGCCTGCTGGTTAGCTCAGTTGTTTAAGCGCCTGCTCATGCAAACACAGTCAGGCGCAGGATACCGTGGTTTGGTCCCCAGCTCCACCTGCCTTACCAGACCTGGCCTTCAGGCAGCCTGAGCCACAAAATAAAAGAAAAAGTCCATTCTGTGACAGAACATCAAGCTCTGCTTTAGACTGTATTTCTTACTGACAATTAATAACATTACTACTTGACCTAAGGTTATAGCTGCTTTTCTGTTCATTGACCTGAGGTGTCTATTGTGGCTGTATTTTTTATCTCTGTCAAATACATTTTTTTCTCAATTATTTGTACTATTGTTAGGTTAATTATGTTTCTGAGTTATATATCGAGCAAACAAAAATAATTTTTGAAGGACATAACTGGAATGATTTGACCTCTATTCTTCTTTAATGTGTTTTATTTTTACCTGGCCAACATAAGTTTTTGTAAGGGCATAAAAGCCAGTGGTATAGTATGACTTATTGGCTCACTGAAGGTCAGGAGGCATTATTGGGAAAAAAATGGGATATGGAGATAGAAAAAACCTATGTTTAAATTCAAGATATAAAACAGTATACGAAACTCCAATTGACTAAAATCAGTCTAAGAAAGAAGTCTCAACTTTGTTCTCAAAATAACATATACTAATAGTAGTGACAAATCAAATCATGGAAGATTAATTTGCATTAGTATTATAGCTGTAGCTTTACAACAAAGGTTTTACTTAAAAATCAGGAAATACATGTGAGGATAACACCTCAAATACAAGTATCTTCTTTAAAAATCATCTATGGTGGTTATTATAGATTAAATTTATGTTTCAGTACAAAATAATACTCTTTTAGCCTTTTGAGTGTGTGTCTTTCAAGGTTTTCCAAAGAAATAAAACTAATGGGGTTTCTCTCTCTTTTCTGAAGAGATATATATTTACTTTAACAAATTAATTCACTTGTCAATTTATTTTAGCAGTTGGCAAGTCCAAAATCTACACAGCAGACCAGTTGGTCGGGAATTGAAACAGGAGTTGATTCCTATAATTTGGAAGGAGAATTTCTTCTTTTCCTCAAAAGCAGTTTTTTCTCTTAAAGGCCTTTCAGTGGATCTGATGAGGCCACATACACCAAGAAGGATACTTATTCTCCTTTTCTTAGTGTAAACTGCTCAGAGATGTTAACCACATATACAATGTACTTGGACACTTAGATTAGCATTTGATTAACAAGCTGGGGATGGTAGCACTATTAATATCATGCAGTGTAGTATCTAATATGTTTGAAACAAATCTGCATGTATGGGACTTACAAATCTGAGGCAGTAGACTCTAATATTACCAGGTTTCCTCCAAATGATATAACCTTCTGTTATTGGCATGTTTTGATCTAACAATAAAAGAGCTAAACAAAAAAACTATATTTAACCTGTTCAACCTAAGAAAGATAGAAACAATTGGAAGAATAATAAATCAAACTATTGAAATATCATCAAATATTTATGAAAAAAAGAAAATTGCTTTATTTGTTTTATGGCTGCAGGATAATACAGATATTTTTGAAATATATAATGGATTACAGACTGTCCTTATTATTTCTAGGAGCTATTGTTGTCGATCAATATACCCACTAAAATATCCATTCTCTCTTTTCTCCAATACAGAGTTCTTTCTAGGCTGCTTTCCTACCACTATAAAATCACTTCAGATATAAATAGTGTATTAACAGGGAGAGAAAATCTCTCAAAGGATAAAATTCTAATTATATGGTGTGAAAATACATTTTAATTGGCTAAGTTTTATAAAAATTAGAGACAACATTGTATGAAAACCAACTCAGTCTTACCTGAAGATAAAAAAAAAAAATCTAATAAAAATGCCGCTTTGACTTTTGGGAGATTAAAAAGGAAAGGGATTGGAGTGATTTAAAGGAGAATAAAAGGACAATGAAATTTAGAATGCCTAAGGGACCACAGTAAAGATGAGTTTTTCTCAGAGGTGGGGTAACAAGATGATGAATTATTCAGTCTGCAGTTCACTAGCAGTGAGCATTTACCATCTATTTTGCTTTTTACAAGTATTACTTAAAAATATATCTCTAAATATTTTGCAGCTTCCCTCAGGGGCTTTGAGTGTATCCTCCTTTATACCTTACCTATGTTTATTTCATTGTCTTTTATGCAACCTAACTGGAGGTGATCTTCTATTATTGTACAAAATATTCTTGATTCTAAACTCTTAGATTAAGAGCTTAAGCTAAGAATGTTTATACAAATGATTGCTTTCAGGAAGGAGCATCAATCTTTATTTTCCTTTGTATGAAAAAATACATACTCTTAAGAAGCTTGTAGGTTGTTCTGAAGACTGCTTTTAACATGCGACTACTTTTTATTTTATTTGCTAGCTGAATGTGGAGGTCGTTTTAAAGGAGAATCATCAGGGAGAATCTTATCTCCTGGTTACCCCTTTCCCTATGACAATAATCTGCGCTGCATGTGGATGATTGAAGTAGACCCAGGAAACATTGTCAGGTAAGCAGATGTTGCTTTCCCATTTCAAAAGAATTTGACTTCCCCAATCAGTACCTGTCTACACTATGAATTATTAGCAACATTTTTCAATACTATGAACTATGGTGAGGGAAGTTTTCATTTTTGGAAATATGAAAAAGTATTCATTTGCTTGGATTATTGATATTAGGGCTGTAGCAATAAGATTTTGGTTTGTAAAAGAGAGTACAGAATTCTAGAATTTTTCCTGCTTTCTGTGGACATTTTTGTTTGTTTTTTTGTCTCACTACACAGCTCCAACTCATAATGATCCTCCTGTTTCAGCCTCCCCAGCACTGGGGCAACAGGCATGCACCACCACACCCGGTCTCGGTGGCCTGCTCAGCGCACCTGGGGGAAGGGGCCAGCGTGAGGTACTGGGGATCAAACCCTGGTCCCTGAACTTTCCTAAGCAGGCGCTTAGTCTGCTTAGCTATCTAGCTGGCCTTGTGAACTTTTTTTTTCTTTTTTTCAATTCTTGACTTAGTTAGAGTGTCTCAAAATAAAAATTAATAAGTTAGTTATGTAGCTCAGTACAAAGTCTTGAGGTTCAATCCTCAGTACTAAAAAAAATGCAAGTCACTGTCACCACATGCAATGGTACTAACATTCAAAAGGAGTAAGAGCAGAAAGTGACTCGATAATGTGACCCTTCTTCCCTGAGCTGGGGCACACTGCTTGAGCATCTGCCCTCGGCCCCTTCAACCGTGCTGGGTGCCCTTGCTGCTGAGCTTAGGTGGGGGCTCCCAGTTCTTCACGTCGCTCTTCCTCTGAAGGGTGCAGAAGCATCACCTTCTGGATCACCGCAAGCTGGTGTCCAAGGCTATCACGTCCTCTCAGTTCCAGTTTATCACTATGGCTTTGGCTGCAGATGGCTTAATAAAGAAATCCTCCTGGGCATGTAAACTGGCCTGTCTGTTATTGATCATAATAATAACTTTAAATTTTGAGACTTGCTACTTAGTATAAACGACTTTTCAGACAGCTTCTAGGGGTGCCCTCCTGCATGTGGCTGGCTCTGGGTGGCATCAGCTGGCTCCTGCATGGTATCATGTGCAGAACTCCCGGTAGCCAGCCTGGGCGGACCCCAGCTTGCTTTCCTTTACTACAGATCCTGAATGCTATGTTTGAATATTAGAATTATTAAACTCAAGAATATTAAATTTGGTGGTAAGCTGGGATTTTTAATTAAAGATAAATATTTGCTATAAATATTAATCCAAGCTTAAAGCTGTCCCTATTAATATATGAAATGTGAACATGAACATAAAGTACAGCATTTTGATAGAATTGAAGTGCTAATTTTTGCTCTTGGCAAAAAATGACCAGATACTAATTTTGCCTCGATCAGATGTAGAGTAGATTTAACATGAAACACTGACAAAATATGTCTTGGGGCATCAACCTAAGTTCATTTATGACTCAGCCTTTGGGAAATTATTTAGTAAATAAAAGTAAAAATATTACCACTCTTTTAGATCATTATATCAATTAAATGAATAAAATATGGTAATTCATTTTGCTTTCTAAAGGCCAGGCAAATAGCTCAATGGATTATTGAGGCCAGGGTTTCAATCCTCAGGCCTGCTGTGCCACCCCACCCCTGGGGGCACTGAGACTGCAATTGGGACTGGGTGTAGTGGCACCCACCTGTAATCCCAGCTCCTGGGAGGCTGTAAACAGGCAGATCACTACGAATCCAATCTAGCAGTGAGACCCTGAACACCCTGCAGACCCTTCCCTAAAGTACAAAAAAAGGAAAAAAAAATTTGCTCTCTGCCTGCTACATTGAAAATCCCCCACAGATATCTCTTGTAAGTACTACAGATGTAGAAACCCTGAAAAGAATGTATAAAAGAAGTTACTGTGATTTATAAAAGAGGAAATAGTGTTTTTGATCATATTTGAAAGAAATAAATTATACTACCCCAAAAGTTCATATGTTCTATTCTTCATTGAAAATTAAATCTTTGTTTATAACAATCAGATATATACACTTCTCCCCCAGCCTACAGTTTCTTGCTTTTGATACCGAAGCATCACACGATATCCTCAGAGTTTGGGATGGCCCTCCAGAAAACGAGATGCTTCTGAAGGAAATCAG
Organism: Octodon degus; assembly: GCF_000260255.1. Classification (NCBI taxonomy): domain Eukaryota; kingdom Metazoa; phylum Chordata; class Mammalia; order Rodentia; family Octodontidae; genus Octodon; species Octodon degus. Next base: position 7,091,145 of record NW_004524694.1, on the reverse strand, counting down.
TGGGTCTCTTATCCCTGAAGGAATTCACAGCACCCTCAACATAGTGACCATCCAGTTCGACACGGACTTTTATATCAGTAAATCTGGATTCGCCATTCAGTTCTCCAGTGAGTGTTTCCTTCTCCATTACTTAAGGATGAAACAGAGATGCTGTTTAATATTCCTGTAAAACTGATTGCTTCAAATTTTGTTTTTAAAATGTTAATCATGTTAAGTATTTGCATTTTACTATTCCTTTTCCTTCACATTTAAGGTCAGATATAGTTGGATAAAGGAAATGCACTTAATTTTGAACATTTATTGTTTATAATTACTTTTTACTTGTTGAAGTCATTATCCTTAAAGCGGTGCTAAAATAATTCAGCGAAGAAAATAATTCTATGGCAAGGCTCGTGCCAGTTGAGCATTTCCATCCAAAGCGCTGCAGATTCCAGATTTTTTCAAGTTTTGAAGCATTTATATATGCATATCTTGTTCGACATCAGGGTAAAGCTCAAACGCAAAATTGATCCACATTTCATGTACACCTTATAGAATCTCCTGAGCATTTGTTTATCTGATAGCTTTGGCACACCTGCATTTTAACTGTAGCCAATCACAGGAGGTCAAGTATGGAATTTTTCACATTCAGAGCATCTCACATTCACAAATTCAGAAATACTGAGACTGAAATCTGGACATACTATGATACTCTGATATTCTTTTTTATGAATAGAATATATTTATTGAGGGAAAGAAAGCTCCTGTGTGAGAGAAGGACAGCAGGGGGACCCTGAGTGGGTAGTCCCCAGGAAAATGTCTCTTCCAGGAACTTTTACAGAGTAAAACCATGTAATGAGGCAGATCTATAAAGGTCATGGAGAGCATGGAGACTCCCTTAGGTGGGCATGAGGTGGGACAAAACTATGTTCACCCAATGAGACTACAAGCACCATTGCTCACGTAAAATTGATTAAGTCCAGGACCAAATGAGTAGGCATGAATACTGGACAGGGTCTCTTCCTGTTGGGGGTCAGGCTAGTGACTCAATAGAGCTCTTTCAAAGTAATTGATACTTATTTAGAATATCAATCCCTGATGCCCATCCCTAGGGAAGTATGTAGCTGTGTTTCCTCTTCTGTCTTGGTCTTGAGGTGTGGCCCATATGGGAGTGTCTGTCTCTTCCAAGTTGCAAGGTCACCTAGTCTTTTGTCTTGTCTCCTTGAGGGCTTGGCCCTATCTGACTGCCTATAATATTTCTATCTAATTGCAGATACTCTGATATTCTAAAATATGGTGTTTTGTAGGTAATGAATGGATATGTGCAATTACAAATGAAGCTAACCTGTATTTTATTAATTTTACTTTGCTTCTGTTAAACATGCGAATTGTATATCTATAAATTTATTTAAAAGTAGTTTAGACTCTTTAAATTATAAATTTCTATACCCTCACTGAAATAAGCATTACTGTGCTTCATTTGTGTCCTTGGCACTAAGCTGCTGCATATATGCTGTTCTGCACAAAAGAATTTAATGCCGTGGTCAGAGAACAAGAATGAAAATTTAAAATTTTTAAATGTCAATTTTACTTTGGTGGCCAACGTATTATTTCTTTGAGAAAATTATCTAATGGATCTTTTATTTGTCTAGCTTTACAAATTTGCAAGATCACCTGTGGAATGGGCGAAAACTAGTTATCAAACTAGAAGGTCAAAGCAGTTTGAAATAATTGAGCAACACTGATGAATGACTTTGTATCACATAGATGAAGTTCACCTGAGGGGAAGAAGTCCAGGCGTGTTCTTCTATTCTAAGTTCAGCAACTAGCAATGCTTTTCCCTCCCACCGCCCCAGTGTTTTAAGCTCATATTAATAGTAGTGTTCCACATTTAAATAGTTACTATATGAGCTAGTGAGATAGCTCAGTGGACTAAGTGCCTGCTTAGGCAAGTGCAGGGACCGAGGTTCGATCCCTGGTACCCAATGTTGTGCTGCCCCCTCCCCGAGCACGCTGACCAGGCCATGGGGTCTGGGTGTGGTGGCACACGCCTGTAGTCCCAGAGCTGGGGGGGTTGAAGCAGGAGGATCACTAGGAGTCTGAGCTGTGCACCAAGACCCTGTACAATAAAGAGAGACAGACAGACAATAGTTACTATACTGTGCTAAAAAGTCTTTGTACAATAATGTGAATAAGTGATTCAGGGGCAGTGTTTGTGACCAGGAAGATTTATATATGATTTATATAAATAGACTATTTTCTGTGCATTTCTAAGAATTTTTACTGAAGATTTATTCATAAATAAGTTTAGTGTGACATTTTCACACTTATCATTATAATATACATTATTGTTATAAAATTATATATAATATACTACAGTTTTTAAAAATCTGCCTTCATGTGACTGTTCAAAGATGAGAAATCCATAGTAATGATCTGAGTTTTCACACTTAATTATTGATGTTAGTTATTGTTAATAGCATTAGGCAGTGCAAATTAGCCTATTACGGTGTCTTTTCTAACACGGGTTGACATAGCTTCCTAAGTGTTAAGATTTCAAGTGAAAATATTTTGTCATATATGATGTCTTTATTAGTACCAACAGCCTCCTTACCCGCTTTACTTGCAGAGCCCTTGGAAAAGCAACATGAAATAAGGTGTATCATTTCCCATTCCCAGTTATGTACACTGAAGTTCCAAAAATTAATTATTTTGTCATACTTCTAGCAGATGCCTGGAGATGTAACTCATTGCTCCATGTGTCTGAGTAGATGAATACATCATGTTTTGTACATAGTAAACACTCAGCAGTTAATGCTAAACTCTATCATTATGCAGCATACACATGCTAATTTGGTAGGGGAAACAGAAAGCTTTCAATCAGACAGTATTAGCTGCAAGGAAGTCTTGTGTCTTAGCCACTGGGCTCCTAGTTATGGTACCAAGGGCCCCATTAAAGATCACTTTCCAGAAAGCAGATTTTGTGCACAAATAACCAGTGATAAAGAATAAAGAACTAGAGGTCTTGCATGCCTGTTTAAGAGGGGCAGTTGCTACCTTGGCCTTCAGCTGTTTTGCCCGGAGGCATCACGTTCATTCTATGTTAGAACATGAAGTAAGGAATGTTATAAATAACTGTCTAATTTTCAAAGAAATAAGTAGTACTAAAAGTGAGGTAAATGGACCATATACTGACTAATGAATCTTCTAGGCCAAAGTTTGGATTCAGGTTATTGATGACTTCAGTGTCTACCTAAATTCCTCTTTACTAGATCATCTATTTTATCCTATTCATTCACTCACTCATGTTTTCGTTCACGCATGCATGCATCCATTCATGGAGAGGTTACAAGCCCGGCATTAAATATCTTCATCTCCAACATATTGCCCGTGCATTCTCAAAAGCCTCTTCCCTTTTATTCAGGTAAATCATAATCTCTCTCTCTCTCTCTCTCTCTC
>NW_004524694.1:7073887-7076497 GCF_000260255.1 Octodon degus | reverse complement strand
GACATCAATACTAAAAGAAAAGTTTATAAAGTGAAATTTTAAATTTTCTCTACCTTTTTACTTTCCAAATCTTAAAATACTTTATAATTTTTCAGAGCTTTTTGGACATGTTAATTAAATTATGGACTCTGTTAGCCATGTATGAGAACAGGTAAAGTAGTTCAATGAAATGATCTACTGCTCAGGAAAGAAGTGAAGATGATATGTAACTTGGAAGCATCAAAGTAAAAATGTCATTTAAAACCCTAGGAGTGTATGACATTGGCAGGGATTGTGTCAAGAAGGAGGAGAAAAAAAAAAAGAAGAAGGAGGAGGAGCATTCAGGAATAAATCCTGATGTGCATCAGCCCTCAGTAATCCGATGTAGAAGGTAGCAACAGGAAAAGAAAAAAAAAAAATAGCAGCAAATAAGCCAGAAGTGACATCAGGGTAGGGTGATGAACTGAAAGTCCAAGAAGGCCAGAGCTGCAAGGTAGCGGGTGTAGTTATCACTGACAAATGCTGCTGAAAGTTTTCTGAAAAAGGTTCAAAAGTCAGCACTGCATTTGGTCCATTTAGAAAGAGCAGTTTTGTAGCAGAGATGTAAATGTGATGGTAAGATGGAATCGTGTATGCAGGAATCTCCCTTAGGAGAGGTGGTTCCTAGACTTCCTATTAAAGCAAGCAGAGAAAAAGAAAAGTATGTGCATTCGGGCTTTGTTTAATTTTAATAGAGATGAACAGATGAGTCATATTTTCAGGCTACTGAGAAAGATCCCGTAACAAATTAGAAATTGGTGATTCAGAATATATAGATATTTCTTCACCTGAGAAGTATGTATTCATCTCAGATGCCTTTTTATTTAAACCAGAAATTGAGTTCATGAGCTTGCACTTACCAGGCAGGATAGGGGCTATTCTTGACTGGGTCCTTGAATTTGGGGGAGGGGATCTGATTTTTTTTTTTTTTAATTCTGTATTTGTTCCAGATAGAAGTGGTTTTTCTGAGGGATAACTGGATAATTTTTTTCCCATTCTGTTTTGTTTTGTTTTGTTTTTTTTCTTCACTTTGTAGGTGATTCCTTTTGCTGTGGCAATGCTTTGTAGTAAGTTGAGGTCCCAGTTGTTGATTCTTTGAAGTTTTTCCCATACAGTTTGTTTTTTATTCACGAACTCTTGGCCTATACCTATGTCTTCAAGCTTTCTACCTACTTTCTCTTTCTGTAGATTCAGATTTTCCGTTTGAATATTTAGATATTTGATCCATTTTGACTTTAATTTACTACATGATGATGGATATGGGTCTAGTTTTAGTCTTCAGAACATAAAGAGCCAGTTTTTCCAGCACCATTTACTGACGAGGCTTTCTTTCTTTCAGTGAACACAATAGGCTCCTTTGTCAAAGGTGAGGTGACCGAATGTGTTTGTAGCTATATATCTTCTAATCTGTTCCACTGGTTCTCAGGTCTGTTTTTCACCAGTATCATGCAGATTTTATCACAATTTGTAGTACAATTTCAAGTCAGGGATCATGATGTTGCAAACCTGAGCAACAAAGGCAGGCAAACAATGCTTTGCTCTCCAATATTGCTTTTGATATTCTAGGTCTTCTCTGGCTCCAGATGAATTTTATAAATGTTTTCTCTAGTTCTGTGAGGTATGTTAATGATATTTTGATTGGGATTGCATTAAATTTGTATAACATTATTGAGAATATGCCTGTTTTTATAATGTTGTTTCTTCCTATCCATGAAAAGGGTTATCTTTACATTTTCTGATAGCCTTTTTAATCTTCTTCAGAGTACTATGATTTTCAATGTATAGATACTTTCTTACTTTGTTAGATTGACTTCTAAGTATTTCTTTCTTGCTTCTTTTTGATGCTATTGTGAAGAGTGTGGTTTCCCTAATTTCTCTAACAGGGAGTTTGTTGTTTGTGTATGAAAAAATGTTCAACATCACTGGTCATTTGAGAGATGCAAAATTAAAACATCACTAAGATTCCATTTCAGTAGAAAGAATGGTTATCATCAAAAAATCAACCAATAACAAATGCTGGAGGTGATGTAGAGGGAAAAGGAACCCTTCTCCACTATTGATGGGAGTGCAGATTGTCAACCACTGTGGAATTCAGTGTGGAGATTCTTCCCAGCTATTCCTCTTCTGGGTGCCCTCCCACAAGAATGAAAAAAATCATACCATAGAAATATACGTGCACCCATGTTTATATGCAACACAATCTGTAGCATCTAAATCTTAGAAATAACCCAAACACTCATCAACCAAAGAAAGGATTAAAAAAAAAAAGTGACATTTTATTCAATGGAGTACTACTCAACCATAGAAAGAATAAACTTGAGACTTTTATAGGTAAATAGGTGCAACTTGAGACTATTCTCTCAAGTGAAATAAATCAAACTTTCATGTGTAAACATTGTATTGTCTCCCTGGTGTTAGAAACTGAAATGATAAATAAGCTCCAAAATGTGCAATACATGTTGTGAAATGGAAAGATATTAAAAAGAGGAAAGGAGGTAGGATGAGTGAAGGGGGAAAGGACAGGACAGCAAGGCGCAGAGGTAAGTGTGAGTCTGTGATACTCTTAATGTCTCCTGGGTCACTAAAAAGGAA
>NW_004524694.1:7068148-7073787 GCF_000260255.1 Octodon degus | reverse complement strand
CACACACACACACACACACACACACTGCTATTTTCTATCGCTAAAATGTCACCTTCAGTGTGATTTCTGCTCCCTTTTGCATAAATGCTGCCCATGATGCCCAACGTACAATGAAGACTCTTTGGTACAAGATTTTCTGCTATCATAGGCACCTTGCACTAATTTTAATTTCTTTTTAAATAAAGGTGTGAATATATGATTTAACAATTCATTGTTCTCAGAATTTTCACATTATGGGATCTGTGTTCCTCTAAATATATTCTGAGTTTGTTTCCCCAAATGTCTTTAAAATATTTGGGGGGACAATATTTTGGGGGACAATGTTAGGGACCAAACCTAACAAATTTTTAGAATAAAAGAGGACTATATTATAAATTATACCTGAAAATAGGCACAAGGATGTCATGTTATTTTAATTGTCAGTTTTTTTATTCATCAGTCCTTTGTACTCCATCAGCCATTCCCATCCCTTTGAAGCAAACACCTGTTTGGAAGACAACATAATCAATTAAAAATAAAGAGAACGAATCAGGCAATGATAGCAAAATGAAATCCAATCAGTGAAACGTATTTCCCCAAACTTAGTGTGGAGTAAATTGAGCAGAAATGTGGGTCACACACCAACTCTGAAATCTCCATCCTGCCCTAAAAGCTGCCTCTCGACTTCTACGCCACGCCGTATTCATCCTCCGCAGACTGCCACTTTGCTTCTTGCTGACGCAGTCTACTGAGCACTTTTGCTTAATCAGAGCTGCTTAAGCCCGACGCTGGCACCTCACGCTGTCCTACGCCCTGTCCTTGGTTCTCAGCGGTGAGCCCCTACATATCCCCTGCTTAAATTTGTAATCTGCCTGCCTTGTCCCACTTCAGCTCCATAGCGAAGACGTCCCTGGTATCATGCTGCCATTTGCCCAGAGAATAGTTGATTTTGACAGAGCATTTCTGTGCTCTTCCCTCTTTGACCTCTCTGTTAAGAATCTGTCCCTGCTGGGTAATACAAAATACGTAGACCTGTAGCTCAGATTGTTGAAAATTCTCAAGGAAATGGATCCCTTGGCCACGAGAGGTTGCAATCCCGAGCCCCCGCTTCTGTTCCCATGCTCGCTGCTGTTCACCGCACAGCTGTAATAGTCCACTGGCCACTTACTTCATCACTCCTCCGGTAGTTTCCTGCACGTTTCTTCTTGCCCGGGCCTCCTGCAACCCAAATTGCCCCTCAGGCCTCAGCCCAAAATGATGCTGTGACTCATGGTTCCAGATTCCAAATCTGGCCTCACGTTTAGATCTCCACACTGTGTGTCCAGCCTGCCTTTCGGCCTCAGCCCTGCACTCTGTAGATGCATCCACTTAGCTACACTATCCCGGAAGAAGAATGCCCTCTCACATTTCTATTTCTTTTGCAAAATTTCTTCCGTATGCCTGGAACATTTATGCCCACAGTCAAAACCTGTGCATTCCAAGGCATTTTCCACACCTCACATCAAATGCTACTCTAGTAAGGACGATGTCCTTGGCACAATTGGTCACTTCTATCTCTGCTCCATGCTGCCACTATGTGCACATTGAATTAGAACTCCTGGGTGCCCCAGTGTGTGGCACGTCCCTGGTTTATGCCTGTTGTCCTGGCATCCTGGCTTATTTGACATCTGGGTGGTATTTTCCCATATTTGGCAAATTGTCATTTTCACCGTTTCAATTAAAGTGAGACACCACAGAGTATGCATTAGGTACCTATTTTGCATTTGGTCACCTCTAGTTGTGTGTGACGTATACTTCTAGGGTTCAGAGACCTTCTAACAAATGGATAAAAATGAATGATAAGTACTCATAATTGGTATCTATTTCCCAGCTTCTTGTGGATACCAGGAAATACACACCTTCCTTTCAAGGAGAACATGCAGGACACTTACAGATAAAATAAAACTTCCTCAGATTCAAATCCTTAAACCTTTTCTATCGTGAATGATACTAGAAGGGGCTTTAGACACTACTACACTGACAGCTGCTTTGGTATAAAGCCAGATATACCATAATCTATTCTAGCTTGAAAGTTGCACAAAACCACCAGGCAGTGAGTGGTAAGCATTCCTGGGAAATATATGTTCTTGAACTACATAGAGAAATAAAGTTGAAGCAGTTGAATTGTAAATCTATGAAATATAATCTGAACATTCTTTCCATAATGTACTTGCTATTTGTTAAACAATGTAATTTCTAAATCAAGTACTTTATCAGAACATTTCTCTCTCTCTCTCTCTTTTTTTTTTTTTTTGTATTTTTTAGGGAAGGGCAGGGTAGTCAGGGTCTCACTACTAGATCAGACTTGTAGTGATTCTCCTGTTTATAGCCTCCCAAGTGCTGGGATTACAGGTGCGTCACCATGTCCAGTCTCTATGGCCACCTCAGCGCGCCTTGGGGGCGGGCTGGCATGGCAGGCCCTGGGGATCCAACCCCAAGCCCCTGAGCCTGCAGGCACTTTAATCCACTGAGCTATGTGGCCGGCCCTTGAACGTTTCTCTTTACTTTGTGATAATTTTCTATAAGAGCAATGGGATTTTCGAAAGCATATGTTTAATTGAAAATTGTGCCCTGAATTTTCACTTCTTAAAAAAACTGATATCCTCAAGGACCTTAGAAAGAAGCCAGTCCAGCTGATGTGCCTGGAAGCGAACCCAGTCAGAGATCACTGTGAACACTGCACAAAATTCTTCCTCGCAGACGCTGAGCCAAAGATCTCAGAGACTGGGGAAGGCTAGAGAGCAACCTTTTTATTGCTCTTTATACATGTAAGTATCGTAGCCAGCTCAGAAATACACTGAGTTTCACAGGATTTCATTTTAATAAAGCATTTAAATAAGTGATTCACTATTTTTTTTAGAGGAGCTAAACATGCTGACTGTTTTTCTTCATGATCAGAAATTAGTGGGGTATTGAACTAAATGGGACATTACTGCCTGTTTGGTTTGCCATTTGAAAAGCCACTGAGTAGGTATACATGCTAAAGCACAAGACATAATTAAGTGATTGTAAGCCATGAAAAAGTATTAGTATGTCTTCAGCATTTCCAAGTACCTGATATATTAACTATGATGGGCTCATTTCAAAGTACCATCTGTACTAGCAGTTCGGCTCCTTTTCTTTCATTACAATAAGAACAATTAACATGTGTTCACATCTGTAATGCCAGCCTCTGGGGAGGCTGAGGCAAGGAGACCAAAAGGTATGGACCAGTGCAGGTAATCTACTGATCCACTCTCAAAAACAACAACAATACTACCCATGACAAAAGGGCTGGGGACGTAGATTGGCCTCAGCAGATTCACCGCAGCACTGAAATGAAAGCTAACTCAAGGTCTGTCGTTTCAGTGACTCTGTATGTGTTGAATACATTATCCTTAACTGCAAACGTAGCGTTGTGTAGCCAGTCGCTAAAGCTCATGCATCCTGCTCGTCGGAAGCACGGCATCCATTGCTTAGGCCTGGCTATGCCCGCTGCCTCAGCCCCTGACCTCACCTTTGCATTCCATGGCCGCACTCTGAATTTGACTATTTTATAAACTTTGTGTAAGTCAAAACATGTAGTATTTGTCTTTCGATGAACGACAAATCAGGAGTAATGTTTAAAGAGAGGCCCATGTCATCACTCCTTTCTTTTTAAGACTGAACTATTCTATTCTGTATACATACCGCGTGTCTAGCGCTTTGTGTCTAAACCCTAAGGCTTCTTCTGTGTCTTTGCTGCTGAGAATAGTGCTGCAATCCGTGCTGGAGTGTAAACATCTTTAGCACACACTGATTTCAATTCTTTCGGATAAAATCTGAGGTGTAAATTGAAGGTAACTATTATATAGTAGACTTCACTTATAATTTTTTAAAGAATAACCATACTGTTTTTTATTCTAACTGCACAGCCTTTCCTTTCACCACCATTCAAGGGTTCTAATTTATTAACATTCTTCCAAGTCATGTTTTTGTGTTGTGTTTTGTTTTCACTGCTGGGGGTAAAACCCAGAACCTTCCCAATGAGCTAAATCCCAACCCTTTTTTTTTAGGGAAGGTTCTACAGGATGTTCAGGGCCTCCCTACTAGATCAGACTCAGAGTGATTCTCCTGTTTACAGCCTCCCAAGAGCTGGGATTACAGGCGTTCACCACCAAGCCCAGTCTCAGTTGCCCTCTCAGTATACCTCGGCAGTGGGACCGGCATGGCAGGACCGGGGATTGAACCCCAATCCCCTGCACCTGCTTGCAGGTGCTTTAATCCACTGAGCTATTGGCTGGCCCCCTAATCCTTCTTAATTTTTATTTTGAGACAAGGTCTCTTTAAGTATTTAAGTTTCCTAGGGTAGGCTATAGCTTGACATCCTCCTGCCTCTGCCTCTCAGATTGCTGGAATTAGATACTTCTTAGTTACTTCTCCATTGATGGTGGAAACTATCTGACATACACAGTTTAAAAGGAAAGGTTTATTTTGGCTCAGTCTGTAATGGTTTCAGCGCATAGCTAGTTGGCTCCAAGGCATGGCAAAGGGGGTCTGATTATCACACAGTGAACAGGAAGGAGAGAAGAGACAGGGAGGTAGAGTTGCCAGACTATGCTGCCGGGACCATCCCCTCTGACGAGGCTTTGCCCCTCAGTGTCAGATCAAGCCAGAAGCTCCTCCCTGGAATAGCACATGGGTGAGTATCACAGCGCTGGGATGCAGTCACCTGCCCAACCCCAACTGTGGGCTTGGGAGGCTTGGGAAGAACATCGAGGAGTCCGCCATAATAGTGGCTCTGTCACTGCACCTGGCTAAGGCTTGTCCTTTGTTGTCATCCCGAAAGTGGCATTTCATTTTGATTTGCATAACATAGAGGCTTGGTGAAATTAACCACTTTTTCACATGCTTGTTGACCATCTACGCCTGCTTTGGAGAAATGCCTACTCCAGTTGTTAATCAGTTTTTAATTATGTTATTGTCCTTTTGCTATTTATTTGTAGGGTTGTATATATTAATATTGCTCTCTTATCCACTTCATATCAAATGAAAATATTTTACTCCTTCACATAGATTTATTTTCCATTATTTTGTTTCTTTTGCAGGGCAAAAGCTTTGCATTTGAATGTAGTGCTTGTGTTTGTTTTTGCTTTTGTTGCCTGTGATTTTGATGGCCTGTCTGTGAGCTCACTGCCAAGATCAGTATCATGAAGTTATTTTCTTACAGGCATTTTCATTTCAGGTCTTACATTAAAGTATTTCCTCCATTTTGAGTTAATTTTTCTGGATCATGCAAGAGTTCAATTTATTCATTTCCAAGTGGATACACAGTTTTCCAAATGTAATCTCTTGAAATTTCTATCCTTTCCTCACTGTGCATTCCTGACACCCTTTATAAAATTAGCCAACAAAGCTCGGTGTGGGGGTGCACAGCTCTAATTCCAGCACTCTGGCGGCTGAGGCAGGAGGATTGCTGTGAGTTTGAAGCCAGCTTAAACTACATAGTAAGTTCAAGACTGGCCTGAACAGCAGAGCAAGATTTTGTTTCAACAGAGAAAAAAAAAAAAAAAAAAACAATATGTGCATAAATTCATTTCTGGATTCTCTATTTTTCTTTCTTCTGAATTTCTATCTTTGATTGCAGGTTGATTATTATAATC
>NW_004524694.1:7053624-7058519 GCF_000260255.1 Octodon degus | reverse complement strand
TAGTATCCTAGTGACTTCAATACCCGCTTGGAATACTGTGAATGAATTCCGTTTCTATTACTTCTAACAAGGACTATGAAAGTAACCTGAGGCTTTCTAGTGTGCTACTGTGGTAAAACTGCCAGCTGAAAAAAAATGCTTCTGTGTTTAAGAAAGACATCCAAATAGCTGAGCATTACTGGATTGGAGCTAATCTTCCTGTATTTCATCTAATCTGCTGTCGACGTCCCACCAGTAGAGCGTGGTTTTGTGTTGTTATTCCTGCTAATGGGACAGATTAGGGCTGAGAAGATGCACTGCAGTAGCTGAGCCCTGGGCTTGAGTTCCCGGGCCAGCTCTACTTGGATCAAGCGGCTCACATCTCTGTCTCTGGGGCTTTATCTGCCCTGTTTATAAACGAGGATGATGTCCCATCAGAAAGACTTTGCTTTGTAGTTTTAGTGTATAAATAGAGCTTCCTGGTGTCATGCTCGCTATCAATTCTCAAAGAAAGTAGTCAGTGTTATATTACTATTTCTGATCGTCATGCTAAACTTATTGGCTTTTGTATTGGACACCTGTTTTTTTCGTATATTCATAAACAATTCAGTATGGCCCTACACAAACTGAGGGGAAAGTCTCATGTCAATATCTGAACAAACGTGTTAAATAAGAAATTAATATATTTTAAAGGTTAGAAATGAGGCCAGCCAAATAGCTCAGCGGATTAAAGCACCTGCAAGCAGGCGCAGGGGCCCGGGCCCCGGGCCTGCAGTTCCAGCCCCGCCCCCGGGGCGCACTGAGACAGGAATTGAGACTGGGCGTGGTGGCGCGTGCCTGTAATCTCAGCTCTTGGGAGGCTGTAAAGAGGCGGATCACTACAAGTTCGATCTAGTAGTGAGACCCTGAACACCCTGTAGACCCTTCCCTACAATACAAAAAAAAAAAAAAAAAAAAGAAAAAAAAAAAAAAAAAAAAAAAGGAGAGAGAGAGAGAGAGAGAGAGAGAGAGAGAGAGAGAGAGAGAGAGAGAGAGAAATGGTACCTGTGGGTTTTAGGACTGTCCAGTCAGGATAATAGGTATGTAAATAACTATTTTTCTTAAAGTTGGACACAGCTTTATTAAGAAACACTCGTTGGATGTGGTCTTGTCTCTGTAGTCTCGCTTTACCTGTCCCTAAACACTTTCATGGTGTTGGAAAAGGTTTGTAGCCTTTTCAAGCTTCAATTTTCTCATTAGTAAAATAAATATGGAAATTATACCCTCACTTCCTGTGAATTACATGTGATGTAGAACATGGTGTTGGAAATGTAGAAAGTACTTAATAAATAATACTTATTGGGCGAGCGAGATAACTCAGTGGTCTACAGCGCCCGCTTAGGCAAGCTTGGGCAAAGCACAGGGACTGCGGTTCAATCCCCAGCACCATATGCCTTGCCAGTACCACCCCAGGGCGGGCTGAGCCTGACCCCCAAAATAAAATAAATAAAAATAATCATGATCATAATCATAATAGGGCAGGCCAGATAGCCCAGCAGACTAAAGCACCTGTGCAGCGGCCAGGGTTCGATACCGGACATGCTGAGCTGGCCCCGCCCCCGGGGCACTCTGAGAGGTGACTGAGACGGGGCATGCCTGTAATCCCAGCACTTGGGAGGCGGAAAACAGGAGGATCACTATGACCTTGTAGACCCTGTACTAAAATACAAAAATAAAAGTTAAAAAATAATAATACTTATTAATGACATTAACTATTCAAGTATACATTTTCTTTCTCATCATCATTCTTACAGTAGCTATATAACAGTCTAGCCACTTAATAATTCCCATTCTAGATTAGAAAATGATACATGTTCAGTTTTTTTGAGGTAAGGTTTTATGAAGGGCAAAAAGTTATATTTTATTGTCAGCTTTATAGGATTTGTAAATGCCAAATTCAAATCATATTCAAATGTTATATTATAGCATATAAGCTAATTCATTTTCAAGAATCTTCCTTCAATGACATCATTATGAGTAGAAAAATAAGGTGTCAGAACGTGTATCATAGCAGGAGTTCTGATTACTGTATTCTGATATCAGAAAAAAGGCAGCATGAAAAGCTCACAGAGATACGAATCTCATTTCATTAATTGACTTTGAAGTGACTTAAATCAAAGGAATATAAAACAGAAAGAGCAACTGCCAGTGTTAATGCACGAGAGCTTAGTATGATTTTTAATATATGCTTTTTGTGTTTAAAATAATTGATAAAATATTTAATTGTAGGAAGCAAACCATCATTATATATAGAATCCTCTAGATTATGCTAGAATAAGATATTGTAAAGAGGTCAAACTGGTACTTAAAAATTTGTATGCCAGTAAAAAGAAAATGTAAATAAGAATTACATATGCTTAAAGTTATGTTACAAAAAATGAAAAAATAAAAAAGTGTAATCTTTTTAAATTTTGTGGCCAATGGTTATGACAGCATCATATAATTTTTTACCAATTGTGTTAATTACTTGAGATTATCTAATTCCTAATTCCCCAGGAGATACAGCGTCACTCATTAATGGTTATTTTCTTCACTGGCTGTAATTTCAGTTAAATGCAGAAAAGAAAGATTAATGATAAAATTATTATAATTCTGCTAACCTTCAAGCAGAGTATAACCAATATACAGTCCAAATCATGGAATAAGAAAAGAAGACAAGATCGTAGCAATGTCACCAAGCGATCATTTCTGTCTACGTGCCTGCTTTTCAAATTCAAATAAAAATACAAAAAGAAAAAATAATTTACCCTTCATTAAGTTCCAACTTTATTTATTGTGCTTCATAATCTCAGTTCTAATTTATTAGTTCAAAGAGAAAAGAAGTTTCAAGTTAACTGTACCCAAAGATAAGTGCATATTTGCCCAGATGATGTCTTAGCTTTCATAAGAAAGCCTTCTTATTTTACCTAGTTGCGCCCATGTTAATTTTTTGGTATTTATCATCATTACTTCTGCTTCTTCATTTGTATTCTTATGAGGACATGCTTGCAGTCCATAGTGACTGAACTCATAGTGGACCATTGGCACGCACACCTCACGTCCTCATTATTTTGGCTCTCTCTCTCTCTCCCTTTCCTCTCCTCTGTCTCTCGGCCATCCTCCCTTTCACAAAGCACCCGCCTCCCTGCTCCATATCCACCACCTTTTATTTTGCTGTTTAGTTTTTTTTTCCAGTAGTCTATAATTTTTAATTTATTTTATTTTATTGAGAAACAAATAGCAATGATACATTTTCAAAACCGATTAATAGGACAGCCTCAATAACCAATACATTGTACACTGCTATCTTCTTAGTGGTTATCTATAGTACAGGAAGCAGACAGGATATCCCATCCAAATGCCATTAGTACACATCTTTTTTCTCATTGAATTAAACGAAAGTAGCTGTGTATCTATCCCAATTATTCTGTATATTCAAATACAAAATGGTTCTTCCTTTGTATTCCCCTTTTTTATTTTGTCCTGTCAAAGATGGGTATTCCATTCCCATCCAAATACCACAAGTGCGTGAATTCAGAAAAATAATCCAACACAGTTCAGCAGTCCACAATAGTAGTGGGTTATCCACAGAACTTGTTGACTTGAGCCTTTCACCAATTAAGAGAAGTAGACTGGCACAGTGGACTAGGAAACAAAATCCAGCGAAATGCTGTATACAAAAAACACACTTAATTCATAAAGAAATTCATAGGCTGAAAGTCAAAGGATGGAAAACAATACTATATGCCCCAGCACCTCAGAAAAAAGCAGGGGTAGCAATCCTGTTCTCAGGCAGTCTCAACTTCAAACCAACAATGATCAAATGAAATAAAGAAGGCCACTGTATACTGGTTAGGGGAGAAACTCAAGAGGAAGAGGAAACACTCATAAATGTCTGTGCACCAAACATGGGAGCACCCAACTATATAAGACAAATTTTAATGGGCATGAAAAATCTAATATCCAATACCACAATCTTAACAGGAGACCTTAACACCCCCTTATCCCATAAAGATAGGTCAACCAGTCATTAGTTTGTTTACACTTCAGTGTTCTCATGCATGAGAACCCATATGATATTTACCCTGTGCCTCTGATTTTTTCAGTTAACATTAAAGCTGGATGTGGTGTTTACCACCTGCAATCTGAGCCCTCTGGGAGCTTGAGGCACCAGGATCAAAAGTTCAGCCCCAATCTGGGTAAATTAACAATCTAGTGAGACCCTGTTTCACAAACAAAAAGGGGCTGGTGACGTAGCTCAGCGAAGGCCCCTTGCTCTGTCTTCCGTGCTGTTGGGGGTGTGGGGATGGGAGATCAAGGCCAGAAAATCTGCTACTAGAGCAAATCTACCTTCCCGTCATACACCCCCTACTTGGCTAACTCAGAGTGGTGCCATTACTTGCATGTCTATGTTTTCTTAACTTTGTTATAAATATATCTTTATATTTTTGAGAATGTTCATAGGAAGTTTAACACTTTTTCTGAATATAGTCCTGCATACATGAAACCTCAAAACAACAAAACCAAACCACACCCTTAAGTTTCTCAAAAACTTTTATATTACCCCTGCTTTTCTTTTTGAAATCTGTAACTCGTTTCTCAATTGTGTCTCTTCTTTTAGCTGAAAACATTCTAAGTGTAAATCTTATAAGCAGAGCATATTCTCCAGTTAAGTCTTGAAAATACAAGCTAAGGTCAGTTTTGGATTTGATAAAAGCCACCTAGAGGAAATCAACAAAAACTCAATGGTTGAGTTTATCACAGTGAACACTTAATATAAATTCCCTAGCCAGGGCTGGTGAGATGGCTCAGTGGTCTAAAGCACCTACTTAGAATCAAGCTCAGCTAAAGCACAGGGACCACGGTTCAATCCCCCAGCACCACATGCCAGCCAGCCC
>NW_004524694.1:7051813-7053524 GCF_000260255.1 Octodon degus | reverse complement strand
CATAAACAAATTTAAAAGTGAAAAATACATAAACATGAATTGTAAAGGTGAAGCTCGGTGGTGGATCATTTGCCAGCATGTGCGAGGTCCTGGTTTCAATCCCCACACTGTACACAAATGCATACACTCACACACACATTCACAGCACAGTCACACACTAGTGTGCCTTATGAAAATAATTGAGTGTGCCAACAATTCAGAATACTTTTCATAACCTAAATCAAAATGCAATTATATTGAAAAACACCAGAGGAAATGTTTTAAATGTATAAATAAACCAAAGTGAAAAATAAAAGGAGAAAAAGAAACAGGAAGACAGGTGTTTTGCTAGTGGGAAATTGATCAAGAAATGGAGGAAAAGCCAGGTGAGGTGGTGCACACTTATTGCCCCAGCAGGCGGGAGGCTGAGGCAGGGGGTTGCTTCAAGTTCCATTGAGTCCAGAGCAGCCTGAACTACATAGTGAGACTCTGCTCCAAAAGAAAAAGAGAGGAGAGGAGAGAGGAGGGGAAGAGAAGGGAATGGAGGGGAGGGGAGGGGAGACGAGAAGGAAAAGAAATGTAAAAAGAACTGAGATGTGTTATGTACATGTACTAACTGCCCATACTAAGTGCAATCATTATATACCACAAACATGTACTGATAAGAATAAAAAGTAAACAGAGCTAAGAAACCACGTAAAGAATGAGGATATGTCCGACAAATGATCATTTTGCATAAATTATTTGTAATATTCAGATAATGTACATGAAGACATTTCTTGTGCATAGATATTCCACCTATCTCTAGAAAATAATTTATCTTCAAAATACTTTTTTGTAGAGATGAATACTGTATTTTGAGACATACAACAACAGAATACCAACTCAGTTATTTGGTACATATTTTGAATCACAATTTTAATTGCATTCAGCATTCTGTTTTGAGCTTAATTTTCACTTTGAATGAAAAGATACCAGGTTTTAACATCAATTATATTATTTTAAAGCTATGCATCAGCATGCACGTTCATCCCTTTTCTCCATGTTTCCTTGAAGAGGCAGGATGCTAGCCCACGGTTCCTGTAGACCCTGCCCCAGTATGTGGTACCTGGCGCTTAACATGTGTTAAATGACTCTGGTTGACTGGGAAAAGCTGCTGAGAATGTGAAAATTGGAACATAACAGTACAGAACATTACCAGTGAGAAATAATGTGAAAATTTTTAATATGATTTTTTAATTAATTGTAGTGATCCTCAAATATAATTCAATTTCACACTTCACTCTCACATAATCTTCTGCAATATTTGGATATACAAGTTAGTTTCTTGGGCAGATAACTATAAGTTTTCAGCTTTTGGGCTCCTCAAAAATTATATCATTGATTGCATTCCCACTTTGGCCACAAAATTGGAGTGCCGTAATCAATGACAGCCGGGAAACGTATTTCACAAAATATCCAACATCGAGCATATTACCTGGTTCTACAGTTAATTGGTAAACTATATAAAAGCTTGTACATTTTCAAAAGAGATTTATATCTACTAGGAAGACTACAGCAACAATGGTACTTAAGAGGACTTTTTTCCATACAGTAGATATGCAGATTTGTTTCCCTCTTGAGTTGACAGAAATTCTCTGTCTTGCTGCTGTCTACTTGAACCCAACTTCCATGTCATTAGTAGTGTCCTTAGTAACATAAGGGAGCTTTGGACTTAGTAACATAATGATAG
>NW_004524694.1:7049817-7050746 GCF_000260255.1 Octodon degus | reverse complement strand
TGGTTATTCATAGTACAAGATGCAGAGATGATATCTTGTCTGAACACTATTAGTACAAATCTTTCTTCTCAGTGAACTAAGAGAAACTAGCTGTATATCTATCCTAACTATTTTGTGTACACAGATATACTTTGCTGAATTCTATTGTTATTCTGAAAAGAGAGAACATGTTCAGAAGTAACTGATGTGAAACTAAGAGTGCATCATTTTAGGGTGGATTGACGATTATCCTAACTATTGTTTTTCTTTTTATGGATATATTTCCTACCTCCAACAAAGTCTTTCTGGGAGTCCTACTCTTCCAATCTTTTTGATGAATTCTAGTTTTCTATGTTTAGATCATTATTGATTCACATACAGTTTGAACAAATACTAGATCTGGACCCTATGTACTCTTCACCCAGTTTTTCAATGATGGATCTTGCTCAAATAGAGTACAATAACACAAGAAGAAAGTTGAAGTGTTCTATCCAACCTCGTGTAAAGTCCACCAGTTTTACATGAACGCATGAGCTCCCTTGTAGGGATTTAGTTCTATGCAGATTGAGCAGCTGTCACCACAGTGAAGACTTAGAAAACTGTCACCCCGAGCACCACTGTACTGTTACTGTTTTTCCAGTCCCTTTCCTCTCCCTGTGAACTCAGCCTCTGGAAACCCTAATTCATTGTCCATGCATACAATTTTGTCACTTTAAGGATGTTTCATAAAAGAATCAGTAACAGATACTTTTGATACTGTATTTTTTGACGTAGTACAATCTCCCTGATATCTACCCAAGGTGTGTGTCAGTAATCACTCCTCTCTGTCATTCAGTAACCTTGTACTGTGTGGACTTAGGAGAGTTTAACCATTTTCTCTGGCATGAATACCCAAGAGTGTCGCTTCTGGGTTGTATAGGAAATGCAAGCTTGGAATTCCCAGAAACTGG
>NW_004524694.1:7042131-7049222 GCF_000260255.1 Octodon degus | reverse complement strand
TTTGTAAAAGCAGACAGATATGCAGCAGTTCTAAGTGCTTCAATTTGCAGCTTGGAAACTGACTTTCTCGCTGTCCGAAGTGAAGCTTGGGTTGTGTTGTTCGCAGGTTCGGTGGCCACCGCGTGCCGTGACCCAGGGGTGCCCATGAATGGGACTCGCAATGGAGATGGAAGGGAGCCTGGGGACACTGTTGTATTTCAGTGTGACCCTGGATATGAGCTTCAAGGACAAGAAAGAATAACCTGCATTCAGGTAGAAAATCGATACTTCTGGCAGCCCAGCCCGCCCGTCTGTATAGGTATGATTAAGAATGATTAAAGTTTATTTATCTAAACATAAAACGTGGTTAAAAACTTGTAACGATGTCATGAAGAGAATTCTATTCTATAGTAAATTCTGTATGGGAATCTAAGATTTGAGAGATTCCAAAACTCCGAAAAATGTACAAAATTACAAAGAATCATGAATTTTTCTATCCAACAAGCAGCCTTAATTTTATTAGATTCTTACTGCTTCTAAGTTCTTTAAAGAGTTGTGAGGCAAAACTTGGAAAATCTTGATCATCCTTTGCTACATAAATGTAGCTTTTCATAGCTTTAAAAATTTAGAATGCAATTGCTCTCTTCAATGGAGTTGCTCAAATTACAGATACTAGCATAGAAAATTGGTCAAAGTAAAACTTTTAAACAAATGAGCTGCTAGCTTTCATCTATTTTTAAACAATGTATATTATTTCTAATGTCCTATCTATTTTTTATACTCTCTTTAAAATAGATTTAAAAATAAAAGGGACAAGGAAAAATATTCAAGGTTTTTTTGGAAAGGAAGAGTTGATATTTTAATTATTTGATCAATCTTACATGCCTATATCTGGTAGTCTGAGCAACAAATTTGTTGATAACAATATGTAGTATAACAAACCTTGTTAGTTTCCTGTTCTTAGTTTGAAATCCTGTACCATTTTTAATGTTTTATGTTACTTTGTATTTTGTCATTCTTGTGATTTGTTTTTGAGTTTTCCCTCTTTACAATAAAATTTTAAAAAATTAAGAGTAGATTCAAACTGTACAATTAGAGTACTCCATATTGATCTTACCTCTATGATGGTTATTTATTCTAATAGACAAAATTTATTTATTATTATTTATTTAGAAATTATGATAGAATTTCAAAGTTTTGGTTTTATTTTCAATTCATGTATCATAAAATAATATCAGAAACTTAAAAGTACAAACCATGTCATCACTAGATCTGAGAAAAAATATATTAATTTTGGCATAAAAGCAGTGACAAAATCTACTTTATAGTTAAATTAGTTTAATCATAAACCTTTGTGTTCAGGTGTTTCAGTTCTGCTTTCATTTTAAAGTCAGAATGCATTTAGAACAAGTTATATTTTCTCTACTGAAAATTCTGTTTATTTACTTATAGTTTTACTCTATTTCAAACAACTTCAGAGAAGATTTCATATCACATTATACTTCTTACAGTACTCAAATAATTTACATTTACCACAACTGTACTCATAAAAACAGGGAAAATAGTTTAAGGAATATTTATGAAGAAAAAGAGACTAGAAAAATTCATGTTTCTGTGTAAGTTTTTATGTTTATCTACACTTAATTTAATCTAAAACAATTCCAACTAAACTTCACATTTTAATTAATTGAAATTTGACTTATTTCCCATAAGGTGAATCTTTTGTAAAAAGGAAATGATAAAATATCACGGAATTGCTACTACTTGTCCTTTCAGACCTAAATAATGCTCATTAGGATTATCAGAAGGGATATATTATGTCAAATGTCTTTTATATAGAAACTTAAAATATTGCATAACTTTGTACTGAAATTATAGAAAACCCTAAAATCCAAAATGCAAAAGATAAAAGAGCCCTGAGATCGGCAGTTATAACATTCCATTTATAGACAACAATATGCTTTAGCTAGCAAGGCCTAATTCTAGGAGAAAAAATAGCTGAGCACTAAATCTTACTTAAATGGAGCAGGCTGTGGAAATTTTCTGTATGGATTATGGTGCTGTGTATTATTTTTTTGGTAAGGAAAGATAGCTTGAGGAAAAGATATGCATTAGAGCTTCTCTAGTGAGGAAAATAACCTTTAAAAAAGGGTGAAAAATTGCTAAGCCTGCAGAAAGCTTGACCTCTGAAACTGATAAGAAAGAACTCCATGATTGGAAATACTGTGCCAAAGATTAAACCCTGAACTTTTTAGAAACTCCACACATCTATGTCTCTGACCCTGGAGCGTAAGGCATTTTACTTGCATGTCCAAGTAGCCAGCCTGAGAGTGAGTACTAAACAGAAGCACATCGTCCTTAGAGACTTAATAGGATTCATTCCAGCTAAATTGACAGTGTGAAGATTACTTTGACATTGCCAGGGGGAAAGTAGCAGCACTCAATATGAAGGTAAATAACAAAGGCATTAGTGCGGGTGGGTGGGCGGGTGGTGGAGAAGTCCAGAACACAAATGAAACTGAGTTGGGGAAAAATTAAGACTGGCAAACATTTATCAGTAATTGCGCTCATCGAGCTGCTTTATAAGAATCTACACTCAACGAATCACTCTTGATGAGCTTCTATGAAAATTCACCAAAATTTTAGTGCATGGGTTTTTTTTAACTTTTATTTTTGATGCTTGATGATTAGATGCATAGAAGTAAAGATTCTTTTATTTATTTTTTATTAATTTTATTGAGAGACAAAGAGCAGTGAGACGGTTTCAAAAGCGATTAGTAGGACAGTTTCAATAATTAATACATTGCATAGTGTTGTCTTTGTAGTGGGTATCTCTGACAAAACTAAAGATACATTCTAAATACTACTTAAGGCTCAGTTTATTTACTTACTGGTTGTTTAGGACTTACAAATGCAAAAATAACATTTTTCTCTGGGTTATGAGATTTTGTAGGTATATTTGGAAAATCTTCATGAATAATTTAAATAATCAAGTAAAAAGAATTTTGGGGAGTCTTATGTCCCAATACAAATATGATCTTGTATAATATCTAATAATACACTTAAAATACATATAATGAAGTTTCCTATATTTTCATTGATAAAATATATATAAATAAAATTTATTTATATATGTATATGAATATCTATATAATTTTTTTAACAATAAAGGCCAACATATCCACTAGAAAATAAGGAGCTGGGGAGATAGCTCAGTAGAATAAGCACTTGCCTAGCAAGCACAGGGTCCTGAGTTCAATCCCCAGTACTGGGAAAAAAGAAAAATCCAGTTGTAGAAAATACGGAAAGCTGTTGTTTCCCCATAATTCCCAAATTACACTTATTTCCATCAGTTTTGCACCTAAAAAGAATCATGAGAAATATTTTGCCATCATTCTACTTTTAATGTGTACATAATTATATGTGCAATTATTCACATTTTCATATGCTTCTTCATATTCCTATATGGCTTTTAAAACGCCAAAGGCAAACTACACTGCAATTTTTATGTAACTTCAAATTGAATTGTACTTTTACCTATACAGCCCTCTTCACTATTTCCTGATGGATATAAAGAACAAGCAGGGCTGGCCAAATAGCGCAGATTAAAGAGCCCACAAGCAGGCACAGAGGCCAGAGGTTCGATCCCAGACCTGCTGTGCTGGCCCCACCCTCTGTGTGCGCTGAGACAGCAATTGAGACTGGTATGATGGCGCGCACCTGTAATCCCAGCACTTGGGAGACTGTGAACAAGTGAATCACTATAAGTGTCATCTAGTAGTGAGACCCTGAACACCCTGTAGACCCTTCCCTAAAATACAAAAAATAAATTAATAATAATAATAATCATGCAATTGGGGCTGGTCTGATAGCTCAGTGGACTAAAGCACCCACTTAGGTAGAGCACAGCAGCCAGGGTTCGATCCCCAGTGTCCTGTGCCAGCCCCACCTGCTAGGCATGCTGAGACAGATTGAGACTGGGCGTGGTGGAGCATGCCTGTAATCCCAGTGCTTTGAAGCCTGAAAACAGGAGAATCATTTCTGATCTATGTAGTAAGACCCTGTAGAGCCTGTGGGCCCTATCCTAAATACAGAAAAAAAAGCAATCTACATTTATTCATGTATAATGAGCTAAATATAGTCATGTATTCATGAGAAAAATTTATATTTATTCAAACACAGTCATGCCATCTTCTAAAACATCATCACAGCTCTCCATCCCCAGAATTCCAGCCTAAATTCCTTGCAGCTCCAGTTCCCGTAGAACCGCTGTCTCTAAACGCTCATGCCCAGCCATAGAGCTCTCCTTAAATGAGCACTTCTTGTCCATGTAACCTGCTCATAGCGCACTGGAAGCAGAGCTGTCAGTGATTTTGTCCCTGAGTCCTTGAGCCTTTTGTCATAGCCTCTTGAGGGTTAGGCTTCACAAAGTTCCCATGAAATCAAATGTCTACTGAAGACTTACTTAGAAGGCAAGAGTAGCAACAAAAGAGGTTTGTTGCTAAAAGTTGACAGCTAAAAGTAATGGTCCACACAAAGGCAATTTAAATTCAGAAATTCAGAATTCAAAAAAGCTTTCTTTATTCAAACAAGTGCTTTAAATACTTCCCTTATGAGACACAATATATTCAGTTGTGAATATTCATATTAGACACCCCATATCCACTCAGAAGCGGATCCCCACTATCCATGCACTGTGTCTGTACTCTGAGTGGTCATGCCACATAAGTCTCAAATTCATCTGTTTACATAGGAGTTTGCCTCTAGTCCAAATGTGTTCGCATGGGTATTTATAAATAATTGTCATTTAAATTATCACATATTTTAAGTATTGATGTCAATAATGGAAATTGTATTTAGATATTAACCGATTTCATACTTCAATACATCCATCATGTGCTGTAGTGGCCACACGAAATGAGTCCAGCCGCCCGAAGATCTTAGCTAGGCCTTACTTTTGGGGCTTGGATTGCAAGCAACATAAACAGTCATGCTCATGGTCGTTTTCCAGCCAGGTTGTACCTTCAGAAAAATGCAGGATGCAGAATTGCTGAATTCTAGCCAGAACTACTATGTGAATACTCGTCCTCAGCTTATGTACTAGCAGTGGCTGCTGAGACGTGAATGGACTACTGCATGGAAATATGACAGGGGCATGAAGTTAGGCAGGAGAGGATCCGACGACACGCTGCAGAGAATTTAAGCTTAGCCCACATCAGGCTCTGTCAGAAACCTTTTGTGAAACTTAACCGATGAGTGAAGTTGATGCACACAGAAAGGAGAAGGGAATTGCATGAAAACACTCATGGAAGGACCAGGAAGTATACCGCCTTTGAGAGCACTTGAGTGTGGTGTGTGTATAAAATGATGGGTGAGGAGAAGAGAAAGAGATCAGCCGTCAGCTCACAGGAGCTGCCCTCGAGTGAGGTGTTCATTTTAAGGCAGTCCAGCTTAGAATGTAAATACGCACAGCGTTTTATGCACAGGCCAAGTAGGACTAGATGTTTACATTGGAAAAGCAAATCGGCAGGAGGTAGCGTTCACTAGACGAGACACTGTAATGACCTACAGAGAGGTAGGAGTCAGTTAGGTCATGCATCTTGGCAGAAAGGCAAGGAGAGCGCAAGCTGAAAAAGGTTTATGAGGTAGAACGTTGGCAGGAATAATCATCAGACTGGTACAAAAATACGGTGAAGAAGAGGGAAGACCCTGGGACCCCCAGTTTGGGAATGCAGGAAGATGGTAGTACTAATTAAGCATTGTAGGAACACAGGGAGAGAAGCAAGTTCCAAGTGAAGTGTGAGTGTTCTGGACATTTTGTTTGATGTACCAAAGATGACAGAGAACTCCTGGGCTTATGGTGCAGCGTTCTCCAGAGAGAGCCACAGGAGGATACGGGAAAAGAGTGTTCTGTGTATGAAATAATGGAAGATAAAACCATAAATTTTGTAGTGGTCAACAGGGAAAAATATAGCAGAATGAATATTAGGACCAGGTAAAGAACACAGGAGAGCGCCAGACTTAGAAGGTAAAGTGAAAGGAGATTTTTGTGTACAGATTCTTCACAGAAAGCAAATGTACAATTCCACAAAATAAGAGAGTATTAGATAAAGGCTAACAGGTGACAGTGATGATGGGTTTGAAAACAAAGCAAAAACAAAAAAGTCGCCATTATTTTTGTCTCCTTTATAATTTATGTAATGTGGAACTCACAATTGTTAGCCGCAGTGGAAAGGAGACTGAAGGAGATAGCAATGACTGAGAAGAAAACTGCAGGAGAAATGGACCAAATAAAGGAGTGTGTGTGTGTGTGTGTGTGTGTGTGTGTGCATGTGTGTGTGAGTGTGAGTGGATATGTTTATGTGTGTCAATGTGTACATGAGTGTATGTGCATGCCTGGCAGTGTGTGTGTGCATGTGTGCATGAGTGAGTGTGTGTGTGTGTGTGTGTGTGTGTGTGTGTAGCCTGTATGTGTGTGTGTGTGTCTGTGCATGTGTGTGAATGCACAGGCACACACACAAGTGTGTTGCATTCTCTACCCTTCTTGCGACCAGGGACATCCTTATTTCCCTGTTTTCTTAAACTGCCACCTCTGTGCAATGTATTACTTTCTAAACATAACTATATTTAACATAACTCAAAGATGATCTCCTGGGTAATCTATTTTCTAAATTTCACTGACAGCTTTTTAACCTTTCCGCTGAGTAATTACAGGAACTTTTGTTTAGGGCTGCAATAATAATTAGTAGCTGCCTATTTTCATTTTCAGACAACTCAGGTTAGGAATACACTATAATTATACTCAGGATAAGAGTGTTGTAATGTGTTCAAAGTCCTCCGATAACTATCCTTTCTCATTAACTATTATCAAAGCTTCTTCCTCCAGAAATACAAAAGAGGCACAAGGGAAGACATGAAAAGTAGCCGAACAACCTGTGTTTTACCGTTCCATGTAGTAGAGGTTGTGTTTGTCTTCGTTTTCTTTATTATTTTTCCAGTAATATTTAGAGTTTATAGTGACCATGGGAAACAACTTTTATCACTCTTCTCAATGCTTTTCTGTCACATGAAAAAAGTAGCAAAAGAAAGAGATTATATATATATACACATAT
>NW_004524694.1:7030786-7042031 GCF_000260255.1 Octodon degus | reverse complement strand
ATATAAGTTTTTCTTGTTTTCAGAAACTAGAATAGCAGCAGATTCAGTAGTCCCTTGCGTGTCGTGTGTTTGGTGCATCCGCGGTCTTCCCTGACAGACGCTGCAGTATCTCCTCACTTAGCGGTCTACAAGCCAGATCTCCTCAGTATCTTGTAAACCGTCCTAGAGAAATATTTTCATAGATATATTGATTTCTAATGAATTTTATTGATCTCTGAAGGGATTTTCTTTGCTTCTTTAAATTAAAGCACCCTGTGGCGGCAACTTAACAGGATCTTCAGGCTTTATTCTTTCGCCGAACTTCCCTCACCCATATCCGCACAGCGGCAACTGCGACTGGACCATCGCTGTCAACGCGGACTACGTCATCTCCCTGGCATTCATCAGGTGAGCTCTTCCGCTGCCCGCCTTTGAAAATTCTCTTTTAACAATCGTCTTTTGTTGTTTTGCCTTTTTGAGACAGGGGCTCACTAAGCTGGTCCTGAACTCCCAAGGACCCTCCTGCCTCAGCCTGGGATTACAGGCCTGGGCTGCCATGCCCGGCTTGGTGACTTGCTTTTGGGTCTGTGTGAGGCAAATTTTTATTTCTGTACACAATGTCTTCGTGACGTTGATGATAATCTCAGTCCTACTACTTTGCCACTAGCAATTCTCAAACCTCGAATAATAACGTGACAGCTCTGAAGGGCAGGCGGCGAGAATCTTCATCCTGTTCCCCACACTGAGGAAATACTTTGAAATTCACGTGACTTATTGGCTCTCACAAAGCATGGTCTCTTTGTAACCTCTCCTCCCTCGTTACTTACTGTCACTAGTTCAGAGATTTCACTGTTTTCCTAAACTTCAAGATGAAAAAGTCAGCACATCAGTACTTTTCCTCCCGTATATGCGCCATCTAAAAGACCTGTGGCACATTTAGAAACTCTTGCGTGGCACCACCACTGGGTCTAGAAGACAGACTTCTAGTTACTTTTCTTTCTGGGAGTCTCGTTAACTCAACCTAACAGGGTACAGTTTAATTGGCCACGTTTGTTTGACTTATCAGTGAAATTGGTCTCACAAGAGTTTACATGGGAATGTTCCCAAGTTTACATTTGTTGTTTAGCAGTATGAAAAGCAGAATAAAGTTTAGACCACAGTAATAATAATATTTGAAAGCAGCATGTGTGGGAAAGACAGCATTGGGTCAGTGTTCTAGCTCAGCACTGACACCACTATTTCTGTAGGAAAATCATTTAGTTGGGTGAATCTATGTTTCCTCTTTGAAGCCGATAGCTCTGTGATAAAATGGGCCCTCGTGGCCTTACTGGAAGGGGCTGTTGATCTAGCTCAGTGGTAGAGCATTTGCTTGGCATGTGCAAAGCCCTGAATTTTAACTCTAGCACAGCAAATAGAAGAAATGATTTCCATGCTAAGTAATAACCAAAATATTTTCTACATAATTTTTCCCTAATTTTCACAAAGGTTGATGTAATCAGTAGGTTAACTCTAAAGCAAAATTCTTCTTGCTCATCTCTAGTGCATTAAACCTACTTGGTATTACATAAAACACTAAACTTGCCCAATAGAAAACTTTGTAATGTGCTCAACTTAGTCTCCCCCTCCCCCCAGAACTGGGGATTGAACTCAGCCCCTTGCACTTGCCAGGGGAGTGCTTATTCCACTGAGTCATCTCCCCGGCCCCCTCTGAACTTAGATTTTAAAAAAGCAAAAGTAAAGCTAACTGAGATTCATGAAAATTTAGCAAAAGTGCAATTATATAAGATTTTTATTTCTACAATTTGAGGTGACACATTGCTAAATGATAACACAAGACCAAAAACAATAATATTGTTAATTATAGGCCAGGACCTACAATTACAACTTTCTGAGGTAGATATTCTGTTATCCTGATTTTTACAGTTGATGAGATGGGAGTACAGACATTGAGAAATCATTGCATTTCACATAGGATGTGGCTTACCTATAAAATTCTTCTAGTTACCTATGAGGTAGAAGGCTATATTATATGAAGTGTTTGACATAAATTTGATTTCCATCCCTGCCATTGATTATGTGACCTTTGGGAGTCAACTTTTCAAAGCCTTGGTATATTTATTGGTAAAGTGAAAATCATAATCCCTCCTGTCATCAGTACTACAGGATTATTGGCAAGACCAAGTTAATATTTCTGAAAATACCTTGAAAAACATAACAGGTGAATGAATGTACCGTAGTTTCCTGTGAAAATAATCATTACTATTAAGATTCCAAAATGTCCTACAAAAAGACTTTATGTTTCATTATTATCAAACAAGCTATAAATTAATATTCAATTATATATATTTCTATATTTTAGGGAAGGGTCTACAGGATTTTCAGGGTCTCACTACTAGAGCAGACTAATCGTGGTTCACCTGTTTGCAGCCTTCCAAGAGCTGGGATTACAGGCATGTGCCACCAAGCCTAGTGTCAGTTGCTGTCTCAGTGTGCCCCAGGGGTGAGGCTGGCAGGGCAGGCCTGGGGATCAAACAACCAGCCCCTGCACCTGCTTGCAGGTGCTTTAATCTGCTGAGCTATTTGGCCGGCCCTTCAATTATATTTTTAGATAAACTGTAAATTACAAATAAATTTCCTATATTCTATTTTCAAATAGGCTTTAAGATTTCTACATGCAATACTATTTTTATGATTTACCAAGCACTTATTTGCATGAATCTTCCCCAAAGTGACTTAGGAAGGGAGTTATAATTACTATCATTTCTGAATTTTAAACAATGTAAGTTCAGAAGGCAGTTTTGTTCTGTAACCAGGATAAGAAGTAGTGAAATTAGACTTCCTCTTCTAATGTCTGCTCTGTGATATCAGCAACTACCAAAACTCAGGCTCTAGATGCACTGACAATTTTTAGGGTAAATTAGTTGGACATGGGCAGTTACTTAAAAATTAAAAAAAAAAAACTACAACAACGTGATGCTTCCCTAATTTTCTCATGCTTAGGCGCCTGCACCTGTATGTATGAAAAGCTCACTAACCTCTATATCATCCCAGTCTTCCGTATGACATTTATGCACCAATATGGAGAAGTGGGATCCATCTTTCTCGTGGAGCCACACGTGAAGGATGAAAAACTTGCTCTCTGTGGGTTCTGGGCATGTGAAAGCATCTTTCTCCCAATAAATCTCTTGTTTAGAAACAAAGATGATAAAATGACAAAGCAATTTTTCTGGTGTTGATGTTTAGCAATGGCAGGGCTCACTGGTGTCATTTTACAGCGTGGACCGGTTGACTCTGCTTACTAACCCTAAGTGAGTTCTGCTTCTTCCCCTGTGTTTCTCTGCTACACTAGCAAGTTGACCATAGAGAGATCAATGCATTGCCTGACTCCTGTCGTTTAAATGTTTGGACATCATGACTATGATGAGACATTTCTTATACTTTTGAAAGCTATAGGAAGTTTATTATGGAATCTTTGCAATATTTAAAATTTTGGTTTGAATTATTTACATGCTAAGAAGGTCATTTTCGCAGCAGTATCTAATTTCTACAGTGTTAGTGTGATACCTACTACATTACAGTTCCAAAGAAAATACACATACTTTCCATAAAAAGAATACCTAATATAACATACAGTGCCTCACTGAGTATTTTAAAAGTAAAGTCTGTATTTTATTTCAAGTGTTGTTGGAATCTGATATGTAGAGTTAAATTTAAAAAAACAAAAGTTCTCATAACATGATAATATTCAAGCAAGATGGTAACACTGAAAAATTAAAACAAAGGCAAAAAGTTACATTTTCATGGTAAAAATACATGGATTAAAATTTTTAAATAGGTGTAACCACCGGGGCAGAAGCAAAACTTCAACTCCTGATTCAAAATTTGCTGAACTCCACTTTACTGTTTCTTCTGTCCTTTCCATATATTGTATTAATGTAGAAAGTTTTTAAGATATCAGCAATTTGTTTTTTCTTTTTCTACTAGCAGTTGAATACTCATATTCAGACAAACTTTTCTATTGGATTATTTTGACAGGCTCTGTTGCTCTTTTGAAGCACTCAATATCCAATTACATGACTATTATGGTTAATGCCCCGCAATAATAATAATAATTTTACTGTTTCTCTATCTCCTATTTTTTAACTTAGCTTTAGCATAGAGCCAAACTATGACTTCCTGTATATCTATGATGGACCAGACAGCAACAGCCCACTGATCGGAAGTTTTCAAGACAGCAAGTTACCAGAGAGAATCGAAAGCAGCTCAAATACCATGCATCTGGCTTTCCGGAGTGACGGGTCTGTGAGTTACACTGGATTTCACTTAGAATACAAAGGTAAATACGAACATCCAACTGTACCATTATGATTTAAGATGTGGGTATGTTGGACGGAGAATGATTTCATGGTGATCGCTGGTAGCATGGATTACGTGCATTTTCCTTGTAATGTGCATTTATAATACTGACTTTGTACAATTCACCTCGTAAAACAGCTCTCATTGCAGACTTTTACTATCACTAAAGAGGAAATTAGCATTTCCCTAATTGCTACCGAAGGAAATGTATCAGGCCAACAAATTAGCAGTTAGAACACTGCTGTAATTGGCTAAGGCCACCAAACAAAACAAAAACAAAACGAATTTCATTTTTTTTTTTTGGAAACTTACATAAATACTTTATTCAGGCAATATTTTCAATAAGGAAGAAAAATGCATAGGATAGATATATTTCAGGAAATGTTTCTAAATATTAAAATGTGTCACAATTCAGAATAAGGTGAACAAAGCGCTGTGAAAATTGTGATTTCAGAATGTTCCTGCATGTAAATGAATTGCATTAGAACACCTCAGACTTTTTCTTAATTGTAATGTCACAAGTTCAGAGATTTTTCTAATTAATATACATTTTTTAAAGTAGCACATGAAAACTTACAACTTGTACCTATGTGTGGAGTACCATGTAAGATTTTCATATATGTATATGCTGTGTAACAGCTAATGTGAAACATATTTATCTACTCAAATATTTAGCATTTCCTTATTTTGAAAGTGTTCAAGATCCAGTTCTTTAGATTTCTTGCATAGTGCGTCATTGTTTTCTACAGCTCCCCAGTAACACATCTTCTTCTGAGTCCTAACTCCGACTTGGCCGCATTCTGCTGTCTACCTTTCTTACCCACTATTCTCTCCAGCTTCTCGTGTCATCGTCTTGCTTGTGACCTCTAAAACATGAGCTCCTTTTGATCCTGCACATAAGACTGTAAAATTTTACAATTGATGCTTATAGGACTCGATTTACATCTTAGTTTTGTAATTTGAAATTTATTTTTCAAAAACTGAGTCCGTATATCCTGAAAATTCACTACAGACGATCAACTGAATTCTGAAAACACACTTTTCAGATTTGCTTTTATTTTTAATAATAAAAGTTATAAGAGGCTGGATAGATAGCTCAGTGGAATAAGTGCTTGTCTGACAAGTACAGGGTCCTAAGTTTGATCTCTGGTACCACCAAAACAAACAAACAAAAAAAAGTAAGATTAAGAAAAATTCAATGTATCTACCACCCAATTTGAAAAACCTCAATGCCATTCATACTTGCTTTGTATCCAACTGAATTCTTTTTGCTTTTGCCATGGAAGCAGGGGGTTTTCTCTTTAGGGCTGTTGTAAGAGGTCAAGATGAATTCCACAACAATGTACAGCATTAGTTAAGGAATTCTTTTAAGGAAAGAAAACTCACGCATTAGCAAGATGCAGACACACAGAATCCCCATTTATCTCCCTCATGACTCTGCAGTGTACACCAGGGCCAGGGCATCTGCTGGCCCTGGGCAGAATATACGCGCAGTGCCATAGAAACTTTAGCCCTCTTTGAATCTCCCATCTCACAGGGCACAGTGAGAAAATGGGCCTGTGAGTGGGAGGATACAGACAGAGACAATGAGGATGAGGAGAGGGGGGCAGACTCTTTATTGAGAGTGTCTGCAAGTGTCAGTGTCTCTTCCCAGAAGATGCCGGAGTGTGCTTAGACATATCATGAAGGCATTTTCCTCATGGTTTCCAAAGTGTGAAAGCATTGCTTTTCGTGTTTCATCTTTTTTGATCTATGCATAATTTATTTTAGCTCAAGCTAGGAATCTAATTTTATTTTTTTTCCATAAGTGTAACCAATTGCCCTAGTGATATTTATCAACAGGCAATACTATTTCAGTCAAATGTCAAGTTTTAGTATAAGGAAATAGAGTATACCACCATATTTTTCCAAACTGTCTTGGGTGTCAGATTTCGTTAGTGTCCAATGGTGGTTCATGATTGGTCAGCTCCAACACAGAGGTATCCTGGGGGAAGGAAGCAAACTTTCAAAATTTCATTTAGATTTTAGAATGAAGCTTGTTCTCATTGCCAAATTTCACTGGGACCGCATTGCTTTATGGGTAAATTGATTTGTAACATTTAATCTTCTTCCCATCTGTTATCAAGGCTCTCAGTTCACTCGTGTTTTCTTCAGTGCTTTTTAATAGCAATTTATAATTTGCTTTGTAAAAGATCCTCATTTTAATCTAAAATGTCTTTACTTTGCATTGTTATTAAGTGAAACATTTGTTGTTAGATTTCCTACTTATTGTGAAAAATAAGTTAACTTGAAATTCCTAAGTATTTTTCAAAGTTAATTAGCACTTTCTTTGAGATCATTTCTCTGAAACATCTTTTAATTGTTTATGCAGAGACATTTCTGTTTCTTTTAAATCTGTATTAACTTCTCTTTGTTTTAGATTATTAAATGTTCTGAAAATAGAAGCAGCAAAAGTCATCAACCTTATACCTTGATGTTTAAAATTACACTCTTAATGTTTAAATTATAAGTATAATGACTGCACCTAGTAGTGAGAAATTTTATTTATTTATTTATTTATTTTGGCAGAACCAGGGATTCAACTCAGGCCCTTGCACTTGCCAGGGAAGCACTTATTCTACTGAGCCATCTCCCCAGCCCTGAGAAATTTTAATAAACAACTACAATTGTTAGCTCTTCTTATATTCAGGCATATTTTAATGTAATTTAAATATTAGCAAACATTTACATTCATAAGTGAAGAGTTTTGACACCAATGTAGTAGTCAGTATTTTTTTTTTTTTTTGGTTACTGTTAATAATACCTAACAACCAAAACTTAAAGGAGGATGGGTATCATTAAGTCATAGTCTCAGTCCAGGATTGTCCGGCTCCAACACAGAGATACTGTGGGAGAAGGAAGCAGAGTAGCAGAGCTACTTAGTTCCTGGAGGTCAAGAAGTGGGAGCAGAGGGGAAACAGTGATGAAGCAGAGAGGGCTAATGATAAGGACAACCGAGGACATGTCTCTATGACAAGTGCAACCAAAGGCACACTTTCTGCTAATGTGTTAGGCATTTCTTAATCCAACAAAGTAGGTAAATCAGGATTAATGATCACAATTCATCCCTGTTCAACTTCACATGGAAGCATATCTCCTTAAATCATACATAATTTGAAAAAAAAACATGCAGCTTCATAATTGTGCCTAACATCATAAAGTACAACTGGAAAGTAATCTATACCATGAAGCCTTAATAGTGGAAGATTTTTCTAAAGTATTGCTGTCTTCTATGACTCAAGGCAAACTCAAAGTTGTGAATCTCTATAAAAGTATAAAATATAAAGTTATATAATCTCAAAGCACAATGGCACAAGATTCACATTCAAAAATGGAAGGCTAAGAGGATGGAAAATTATTGGGCCAAAGCAAGACCAAAACCTAGGAGGGCAATCATTCAGTCCAGAGCACTAGGTGGTGAAATGTGAGTTGCAAAGAGTCTGGGTACCACAAGCTCTAGGCTATTTCATTGCAGCCCTCATGGCCTCTCTCTTGGGCTGGCTTCATTTGCAGTCTTCAGTTTTCCGTAGCTAACACTCCACATTCCTAGCATCTGCAGCTTCCTTTGGTTTCATTCCTGCAGATTCCTGCAGTGCCCTTTTCAGGAGCTCTTTGCTTGATCTTGCAGGCCTTCTTTTGAAAACTGGGAAGAAGTTTCTTTGACCTCATTTCTTCTGCATTGTGCATGGCAGCATAATTAATATCAAGAAGAGTATTGAGGAATGCTATCAGCGGAAGCACTATGCGGGGTCCCTAGGACCATGGCTGGAGTGCCTGGATGCTTAACCATGGTGAAATCAATTCTGGAGAACCAATTGCCTAAACATTCTATTTTTGAATAGGGATCCAAAGGATTTCCTCAAATGGAAGTTTGACAGTTTTTGCACACTTGAATCTGTAATTGTTTAAATTTTGCTCATACATGAGATATCGTCAAATTATCCTTCTTATAGTTCCTGTACAAAGTGACTGATTTCTTCTCAGTGGCTCTAATCTTTTTAGCAACTACACTTCTGTTGGCCTCTACTTTACACACAGTTCCTTCTAGGCCAAAAATGTAAGTTTTGAAAACTTTTCTGCTTTATCTTTTGCATTCAACAATCACTATAATTCTGACTAAACTCATCTACCAATATCCATACCACATCCTGAATTCTGTGTTACCAAATGTCTTCTGTGTAGTTAATTGATCCACTATTCTCAATCTCACTTTTCCATAAGATCTCAAGACCTGGATTATGGTCATTAAGTCTGATATGTCAAATTCCTTGGGTTGGAAAACACCTAGAGGATTAGTAGAGCCCACTGCCAGCTCCAGGTGTCTCTGGGTGGCCCCTCTTGGGACAGTGCCCTGCTCTGCTTCGTAGCTACCATAAAATGAGCAGCTCTCCTTCCTCAGGCTCTTCTGCCCTGATGTGCCTGCCTTTGCACCCATGGGACATGGAGTGAATTCCTCAACACCACAAGTCAAATTAACCTTCTCCTTTAAATTTTGGACATTGGCTATTATGTTTTACCCACAGGACACCTGAACAATATATGCAGATTAAGTAATTTTCCCAAAATTTTTGGGAAAATGTAAAATTTCAGTCAGACCAGCTTCCAGAGTCAATATTCTTACCTAATTATGTTTACTTTCCTTGCAATGTTATTGAGCAGATACAGAAGGTCCCCCATCCTATGCTCCACTAACCTCCTGCACATACACTAAAATAAAGGAATCTACAGAGTAAGGACTTGACTGGTCACCACTAAATATTACATTCCTAGAACATTGTGTATACACAATAATTATGCCACAAGTGTTTGTTACTTAATTAATTTTGAGCAGTTTAAAGACATTTTTATTTTTAAATCAAATCAGAATCACAGAATAACAGCATTCTTAAAAACCTGAGCATATATTCCTGACCTACAATTTTAGTAAAGAAATTACTACCTTTAATATGCAAATTGACAGATTTATGAATATAGTCTCTAGAAAAGGAAGTCAAAAGAAAGAAGGAAAAAGGGAGCAGCGAGGGACAGCGAGGAGGGAGCTAGGGCAGGAGAAATGGAGAGAAAGGAAAGGGATTAGAGAAGGGCGAGTCTATACCACTAGAGCTAGGTTCTTTTGTGATTAATATTTAAGAAAAAATTTCCAGAGATCTCTCAATGAAAATACAAGGAACATATCTTAGTCATGCTCAGCGCAGATGGTACTCCTTGATGATAGCAAACTTTCTCATTGTATCTAAATATGACTTCACAAAATCCTTCTTTTATATAAATTCCTTGTAGTGATTCCTAGATCTATGCACTTAGTCTCTTGAGATAAAAATACGCACACTGTTTCTCACCTAAATGAATGACTGTGCAGCCATTTCTCAGTTTGAGCCATTTCTTGACTCTGATCCACCAAACCTTGTAGAGAAATATGGAAGTGACTTTTTAAAATGATAACTACTTAGTGTGTAATTCATCCCAGGTACAGTGAGTAGTATTTTTATCTTCTCTCAAGCAGGTTCACAATCAAATGCAATACAATTGTTTAGCTCACAGAATTATGGGATACATATTGTTGTACCAATTTCACAAGTGGTACAGTTAAGTGCTAGAGGATGCACATAAGCTGGGCAAAACCACATACTTTGGCATTTTCTTTTTTCAGATTTATTTATTAATTTACTTGGTACAGGGTCTCACTACACAGCTTGGACTCATAGTGATCCTCCTGACTCAGGCTCCCCAGTGCTGGGATTACCCAAGTGTACCACCATGCCAGGATTTCAGTGACTGGTAGGACCGGGCAGGGGCCCTTATGACATGCTGTCCCAGAAATCAAACCCAGGGCCTTGAACTTTCCAGGCAGATGCTTAGACTGCTGAGCTATCTCCCAGCCCAGCATTTGCACTAAGAGTAAAGGCAAAGAAAATCAGAGTATTGGCAGAAAGAGATACCAAAGCATCCCCTCAAGTACTCCTGCTTCCTTCCCCCTTGTTCTACAATTACAATGAAGCACCCCACCACTATGCCAACCACCACTGCTATGCCAACCACCACCACTCTGCCAACCCCCACCACTATGCCAACCCCCACCACTATGCCAACACCCACACCTAATTCTGTACAAGGCTGTTTGATACTCTCCAAATATTTATTTCCAGGAAAACTTCTCAAATGCAAAATAATTAAATCTCTTGAGTTTGTCTTCAGAGCTACTTATCTGTAGAAAAACATCATCAGTCACCCATTTCAGAGTTTCTAAAGACTGTTTCCCTTATTAGCTTTTCTCTTTCTTATCCTTAGCCTGCTTTCTGCTACTATAATAGCATCACAAGATTGAGTCATTTACAAAAAAAAAAAAAAAAAAAAAAAAAAAAAAAAAAAAATCTATTCATTTCCTATAGTTCTGGAGACCAGAAGGTCCAAAGTCCCATCATCCAATATGGATTTCTTTGCAGCCCTTCTCTATGGCAGAAGGCAAGGGGATGAGAAAGGGTGGGAGACAGAGTCCAAGACAGTTAAAACCTCAGTGATACTCAAGGGGATCCATTCATAAAGTCGCAGCCCTTACAATCCAGTTGCCTTTTAGTAGGGCCTCCCTTCCTGAGGACTAAGTGTCCAACACTTGAACTTTGAATACATTTGAACCACTGTGTATCCTTATTTCAAACATTGTTTCCTCTTTACTGACAGTGATGTTTATAACTGTGAGAGCAAAAGACAAACAAAACTTTTGAAATAAAATATTTACCACTCAAATGAATTGCTAGTACATAGATGCCTAAAAGAATAAAAATGTGTTCCTTTATCTTTTATAATATATGCTACATACTACCTCATTGTGAGTATGTTGATATTTGTTGGAACTGAAAAAGTTAGTATATAT
>NW_004524694.1:7027733-7029196 GCF_000260255.1 Octodon degus | reverse complement strand
CAAGAATAATATACTGAAAGCCACTAGAGAAAAGAAGCAGATCACATTCAAAGGAAAACCCATCAGAATTACGGCCGACTTCTCTTCACAAACCATGGAGGCAAGAAGAGCATGGAGCAGGGTACTTCAAGTCCTCTATGAAAACAAATTTGAGACCAGACTACTATACCCTGCAAAACTCTCTTTTAAGTTTGATAGGGAAGTGAAATACTTTCATGAAAAAGAACAACTGAAGAATTTCATGATGACAAAGCCAACACTACACAGGCTACTGAAAGATGTTCTAGAGAGGGACCAAAATGATCAGAGCTCCACAAATGAGATCAGAATCAACCAACTAAATAGGGCAAGCAATTAAACACAGGCGAAAAAGGAGTAAATGACAACAGGTAAATAACATGTCAATCATAAGTCAATACATCTCAATTCTAACCATCAATGTAAATGGAATCAATTCACCAATTAAGGGAAATAGACTGGCACAGTAGATTAGGAAACAAAAGCCAAAAATATGCTATATAGAAGAAACACATTTAACTCAAAAAGACATTCATAAGCTGAAAGTCAAAGGATGTAACACAATACTTCATGCTCAGCAAAAAGCACGGATAGCAATCCTATACTCAGACAGTCTCAACTTCAAACCAACAATGATCAAGCAAAATAAAGAAGGCCACTATATGCTGGTTAGGAGAAAAATTCAAGAGGAAGAGGTAACACTCATAAAAATGTGTGCACCAAACACGGGAGCACCAAACTATATAAAAAAAATCTTAATGGACATCAGAAATCTAATATGCAATACCACAATCTTAACAGGAGAACTTAAAACACCCTTATCCCGAAAAGATAGGTCAAGCAGACAAAAAATTAGCAAAGAAATAAAAGAACTGAACCAGAGCTTGAAACAAATGGACTTGTTGGACATATACAGAATGTTCCATCCAAACACAGCTGAATACACTTTTTTCTCAGCTACACATGGATCATTTTCTAAAATCGACCACATACTGCTCCATAGGTCATGCTTAAGTATATGCAAGAAAACAGAAATAATCCTATGCATATTATCTTACTACAGTGCAATGAAACTGGAAATAAGTGACAAAGGAAACCAGAA
Organism: Octodon degus; assembly: GCF_000260255.1. Classification (NCBI taxonomy): domain Eukaryota; kingdom Metazoa; phylum Chordata; class Mammalia; order Rodentia; family Octodontidae; genus Octodon; species Octodon degus. The sequence goes on along the minus strand of NW_004524694.1, from coordinate 7,028,076 downwards.
AAAACACTAAATACATGGAAATTAAACAACACCCTACTTAGCAACCAATGAGTCACCCATGAAATTAAACAAGAAATTTTTTTAAATTTTATTTATTTATTTATGTGGAGTGGGGCAGCTCAGTCCACCAGGGGGCGGGGTTGGCTGGCATGTGGTGCTGGGGGATTGAACCGCGGTCCCTGTGCTGTTCTAAACTTGTTCTAAGTAGGTGCTTTAGACCACTGAGCCATCTCACCAGCCCCAAGAAATTCAACAGTATCTACAATTCAATGAAAAATCAAGCACAACTCATCGGAATTTATGGGATACGATAAAAGCAGTTCTAAGAGGGAAATTCATAGCT
>NW_004524694.1:7024989-7026296 GCF_000260255.1 Octodon degus | reverse complement strand
ATTAGCACTGAGGAAAATGAAATACCTTGGAATTCATCTAACTAAAAAAGTCAAAGATCTTTTCAAGGAAAATTACAGTACTCTGAAAAAAGAGATCATAGAGGATTTCAGAAAATGGAAAGATATTACATGCTCCTGGATAGGAAGAACCAACATTGTGAAGATTGTCATACTCCCAAAATTGCTGTAAAGATTTAATGTAATCCCTGCCAAACTACCACCAACATATCTCACAGAGCTAGAGATATCATTGCTAAAATTTATTTGGAAACAGAAAAGACCTAGAATAGCAAAGGCAATCCTGGGCAATAAAAACAAGGCAGGAGGCATTACAATTCCTGACTTCAAATTATACTACACGCCTACTGTGATAAAATCAGCATGGTACTGGCAAACAAAATAGACCTGAGAATCAATAGAATAGATTAGAAGACACTGAAGCACTATGAACATACTCAGCCACCTTATCTTTGACAAAGGGGTCAAATATACTCACTAGAAGAAAGATGACCTCTTTAACAAATAGTGCTGGAAAAACGGGCTCTCTACATGCCAAAAACTACAACTTGAATCAGGTCTATCAGCATGCACTAAGATAAAGTCAAAATGGATTAAAGATCTAAACGTTAAAACAGAGACATCAAATCACCTGGACAAGAAAGTAGGAGGAACTCTTGAAGACATAGGGGTAGGCAAAGCATTCATGAACAAAAATCAAATAGCACGGGAAATACTTGAAAGAATTAACAACTGGGACCTGCTCTTACTGAGAAGTTTTTGCATGTCAAAAGAAATTACCAACAAAGTAAAAAGACAACCCACAAATTTGGAAAAAAAATCATGACAAATAAGTACTCAGACAAAGGTCTGCTCACTAGAATTTATAAAGAACTAAAAAACACTAGGGCCCCAAAATTTAAAGACCCAGTCCAGAAAAGGGCAGCTAAGATAAACACACACATCTCAGAGGATGAAATTAAGCACATGAATATATGAAAAAATGCTCCACATCACTAGCCATCCACGAAATGCAAATTAAAACAACATTGAGATATCATTTCACCCCAGAAAGAATGGCTATCATAAAGAAATCAACCAACAAAAAATGTTGGAGAGGCTCTGGGGAAAAATGAACCCTTCTCCACTGCTGGAGGGAATGTAGACTGGTGCAACAGTTATGGGACTCAGTGTGGAGACTCCTTAGAACACTTGGCCTGGAAATCCCATTTAAACCAGCTATTCAGCTACTGGAAATTTTCCCAGAGGATTTGAAAACATTATTTCATAGTGATATATGTGTGCCTATG
>NW_004524694.1:7016111-7023303 GCF_000260255.1 Octodon degus | reverse complement strand
AGCAATTAACCACTAGGAAGAATGTATGCAATGTGTTAATTATTGAAACTGTCCTACCAATTTGGTTTGAAACTGTCTCATTGCTATTTGTTTCTGAATAAAATTATGTGGGAAAAAAAGAAATATGTAATTTTAAAAAAAAATTTTGGGGGGTGGCCTGCCCCTTAGCTCATTTCTTTAAGTGGCTTCTTCAGCAAAGCAGTAAGGCTCAGGTTGCTGTGGTTCGATCCCCACAACTCAAGCCAGCCAAACCTGCCCTGAAGGCATTTGGAGAAAAAAAAAAAAAAATTAATTTGTTATTGTGTTTCTCTTCTCTCTAAAAAAACAGACTGTTTTGCATTAGTTTCAATGACATGTTGTTGAAACCTTGAGGACAATTTTAAAGAAGGAAAAGCAAAAATTGTAAGGGATGAATTTTAAGAAGACAGCTTTGTCAAAAAGATTAATCCTTTTAAATAATAATTTCAATCTTTCCTTTTCTCCAGCGATTTAGTGCAATTTCAAGAAAACTAGGTTGCTGCTCTACATAAAAATTATTTTGTGTTTTCTACTTGTTTAAGGAATGGCTTAATGTGACGTTTTATTATTAAAAATAAACAAGTCAACCTCTACATCACTAGAGTCCTTACAAAATTTAGTAAGCACCCTGCTGGTTCTTTTTGAAAATGCTGTTTATAGAAGATTTTATTTCAGAAGATTTTATCTAGAAAGAGAGAACGTTTTCTTGGGATAGAAGGTTGGTGCTCAGACTTCTTGTGAAGACCAAGCTCCTCCAAAGCTCAAGTTCCTTGTACAGAAGTGTGTGGCTCTGAGCATGCGCTCAAGGTGCATCTTCTGCGTGTAAAGCATGTCCAGATTATTTATTGTAATGAATGTAATATAAATGAGACCTACATCGCTGCTATACTGCATTATTTAGGAAACAATGACCAAGAAGGTGACAAAGGTCTGTGAATGTTCACTACAGACGCCAACATCTTCAGCCTAGCTGCACACGACACCCACAGATGCAAAGCACCGAACGCTTGAACAGTGCTGGACAGAGAATGAGAAAGAGTCGGTGAGAGGGCTGGTGGTTAGGCGCGGGAGGAGAATCTGTTCATAATCCTGTGCAGGACTCAGTGTGCTGTAACCTCATCTTCTTTTGTAAAACTTCATGGGATTACATTTTTTGGCTATTTTTGCCCCGAGGTCAACTGAATCCCCGGAAGTAGAACTCATGGGTACAAAGAATGGACTCTGGTTTGAGAAGCAATTTTTAGAGTGAAGCGTGAGCGTAATATCTTGGATACGGACTTTTTCAATGTGTGCGTGCACATTTGTGTGCTTGTGCGTGACAAAAGATTGAATCATTTAATTTTGATTTCTAACCCAGGAATTGAATTGCCCCAAGTGCACACTCCAGCACACGGCCTTCTCTTCACGCCCTTCTTCCTCTTTCACCCTATTGGTTGTTTGTTTCAATGCTCACCTTAGTTGCGCTTTTCTGGAAGTTTCCTGAGTGCTTCTCCCTGTGCAGCACATATCACAATTACAAGACTTTAATTGAGAAGGATTTTTTTTTTGGGGGGGGGGGCTGGATCAGGCTGCCTTAAGGGCAGGTCTCGGGATCGGGATCGAACCGCGGTATCCTGTGCCTGACTGCATTTCCATAAGCAGGCACTTAAACAACTGAGCTAACTCGCAGGCCCCTATAAGAATTTGCTTGGTATAATTCTCTTCTTCATAAGCTATAAACAGCCTGAGAGATAGAAGATTGCCTGTTTATTATTCTTTTTAAATTTATTATATTATTATTATTATTACTTATTGATATAGGGTCTGGCTATTCAAGTCAGACTCACAATGATCCTGGTGTCTTAGCCTCCCCAGTGCTGGGATTGCAGGAGTGCACCACCGTGTCTGGTTTCAGGGCTGGCACGGTGCCCCCGCATTGTATGTGGTACTGGGAATCGAACTTGGGCCCTTGAGCTTACCAGACAGGCACTTAGCCCACCGAGCTAGCTCCCCATTCCCACTATTGTATTTCTAGAGTTAGTTAAGTGGGCTTTTAAGTCATAGTTGGAAGACAGGAAGGAAAGAAAATGGATCCCTTCTATTGCTCTTCTATTCTTTATTCTTTTGCTATTCTACTATGGTTGAAGTTTGATTTCACCATTTCCTTTTTTACTTTATTTGAGAGAAATTGCAGCTATTATTAAATCACAGATATATCATTATTTCTTATATAACTGTATAGTTACCTTAAATGTCTTGCAAATTTTTATGAAAGGAAGAAATATATCATCAGTGTTGTAATACACTGGGCTTTGTTACAATATACTTTGTCATACCAAACACAGAATTATTGACCTAAGTTTTGGTAGGTCCACAGAAGGTGCTCATCTTCTCTCCTGACTCCTCTTTAATGTAGGACAAGTTTTGATGTGGAAAATTATTTTTTATCTTGAATTTGTTCATTATACTTACTACTAAAATAATTACTGTATTATGATTTCTTATACTTATTATATCTTAAGTAATCTTTAATAATCACAATAAAATAGAAATAATCTCAAGGTATCACCTTAATCTATTCTCAAAATATGTTAGTGCCTGTTTCACAAATTGGATAACATAATCTAGGTCTCTTCATACTTCAAAGTGTTCTGCTTGTCTCTTGCCTACTCTACTCAACAAAGAGCTCTTTGTTGTAAATGGGCACCTGTTAACTGCTAGCTTCTAAGGTATCTTGTATTGGTGTAAAGTATCCCCCAAATACCATGGTTTGGATTTTGTATGGGTTTTGTTATGTGCAGCAGGAGATACTGCTGACCAAAACAGGTTCAGAGAAATAGGTTCAGGGCTGAGAAATGGGGTCTATTCTAGGCTTCTTAGTATTGAAATGAACTGTGAAATGAAAAGTCAAATCACTTTTAAATTCAGTAACAGGAAATAAGTATATATTACTGTGAGAAAGATGCTTGAAATAAATATTACAAATAAATAAATAGTATAGAAATTCCTGCTTCTTTTCCAAAGTAGTTTATTTACAGCACTTAAGAATAAATTATAGATTACAATTGCAATAAATTCTAACTGCATAACTATATACTTAGAAACTTATTTTAATTGAGAAACCTGTTACAGGGCCAGGGAGATAGCTCAGTAGAATAAGCACCTGCCTGGCAAGTGCATGGTCCTAAGTTCAATCCCTGGCACTGAAAAAAAAAAAAAGAGACTGTTTCTAATCAAAATGTTAACTAATTTCATGTGAAGTTAAGGGTGATTTGATAGATTGAATTCCTAAGCAAAAACAGGGTGTTGTGCTTTCACTTCTGGTTTAAAAGAAGAAATTAATATATCCCACAAGTTTCATTGCAATAGCATTTTAAAGTGGTTGATATCACATTGCATTATTTTACAGCAAAACTGCGGGAGTCCTGCTTTGATCCAGGCAATATAATGAATGGCTCCAGGCTCGGGATGGACTACAAATTAGGGTCCACAGTCACCTATTACTGTGATGCCGGCTACGTTCTCCAAGGGTATTCTACACTGACCTGTATCATGGGAGATGACGGAAGACCCGGATGGAATCGAGCCCTACCAAGCTGTCATGGTAAGAAACATACTTTCACTGTGGTTTATCATTAGATATAAAAAAAGAAATACTTGTAGATATTTACACATGGGGAAAGAAAAGGGGGAGGAGGTTAGAGAGTAGGATAAAGGGAACAAAAGTGCTCAGTATCAGCTATACGCAAGTACCGGGTTCCTTAAATCAAGTATCATTATGATTGCAACTCAAACAAGCGCTAATTTTTTTAAAGGTGCCTTTTTTAAAAAGCTACTTTTAAGGGGCCAGGAAGATGGCTCAGCAGAATAAGCGCTTGCCTGGAGAGCTCAAGGGCCTGAGTTCAATCCCCAGTTCCACCAAAAATAAATAAAGGTACTTTTAAGAGAAAAATATAACCATTCTATTATGAGATAACACCACTTAACATCCCGTCTCAGGGGTGGTGTAGGTAATGAGAATATTTCACCAAGGTTTTAGAAACTGAATTCAGGTTGAAAATGGCTTTCAAAGAGCGGTCACACTCCCGAGTGTCTCCAAAGCAATGTGCCTTTCACTGTTAGAGAGTTCTTTCAGACCAAAGTGCTGCCTCTCAGGTCCATTTGCGTGACGTGGGACTTAGAGCTCTGGCAGGCGTCAGATGCGCAGAAGACATTGATCACGTACATGAAGAACTAGCGCAGTGAAGCCGACGTTCCAACACAACTACCCAGAATCCTGGTACAGCGGACGGACTGTGCGCGCGTCCTGAGCCGGGAGAGGCCTCGGCGGCCTACGTGCCTGCCCGGCAGCCACACGGCTGTAAGCTTGATCCTGGATACAAAAATAAATAAAGAAGTAAAAATTAAATTTTAAAATAATAGAAATATATATAAAGGTGCATTCTAAATACCCACAAAATTGATGCAAATATTCTATCATTAGCATGCACTAAAATAATAATAATAGTAATAGTGGATAAAGGGAATTTAGAGACGGAGGGAGGAAGGTGAATGGAGAGGGGAGGGGATTAATAATAATAATAAATAATAAAGCTACACGGAACCCATGCGCCTGCTCCCCGAGATGGATGTAACTCCACCTATTGCAAACATGCTCTATTAGAATGAAATAAACAGAACTGGTGATAAATCTTTATCTAAAAGAGATACACAAGAATATACATTTCTCCTAAGAATTAGGTATCCAATATGCTCATCAGCGAGTCGCAAAATCAATGCACTGAGTTATCACCAGCAGCTTTATAGCGGAAATAAAATGCAATTCGATTTAATCCAATTAGAAGCAAAATGCAAAGCGGAGGGCCAGCGAGGTAGCGCAGCGGCGCAGCACCTGCCTACCAAGCGCGAGGTTGATGCTTGGTACAGAAAAAGAAAATAGTAAAAAAAAATTTAAAACACCAAACTAAACTAAACTAAAATAAAATGTAGAGAAAATATTGCAATTCAAGAACACCGTACTGAAAAAAATTATTTTGTGTAACTTTTTGCAATTATATATTCAAAGGTCAATAAAACACTGTACATGCAAATACCCATTTTTATACATATTCATTTGATGTTCCTGGTTTTTAATCGGGTCATGCTGTGAAGCACATTTTCTTAATCGTGAATTTTAATAAGAAACGTCGAAAAAATGGCTGATACACTTGGGAATTATTCCTAGTTTTAGAAGGTACATACTTGTAAGAATTGTTTTTCTTTGCAGAACTTCATACATTTACAAGTCTCTCTCTTTTTTTTTTTTTTTTTCTTTTGTTAATGGTACCAGGGATTGAACTCATGACCCTGCGCTTTTCAGACAAGAAGCACTTATTCTACTGAGCTATCTTCCCAGGCCCTTTTACAAGTCATTTAATCATAGCTTCTTTTCTTCCCTTTTTTATTTTTTCTGTATTTAGGGCAGGGTTTAGAGGATCTCATTGCACAGATCAGACTTGTAGTAATTCCCCTATTTTCAGCCTCCCAAGAGCTGGAATTACAGGCGCTCACCACCACGCCCAGTCTCAATCACTGTCTCAGTGTGCCCTGTGGGCAGGGATTGAGCCACTGTGCTCTGCCTAAGCAGGAGCTTTAGTCTGCTGAGCTATCAGGCTGGCTCTCTTCCTTTTTTTTTTTTTTTAATGTATTTGGTTCAGAGTCTCACTATGCAGCTTGGACTCATAGTGATCCTCATATTTTCAGCCTCCCAGAGCTGGGATTATAGGCGTGCACCACCACACCCAGTCTTGGTGGCCAGCTCAGCAAGCTAGGGATGGGGTCGGAAGGGCATGTGGTACCCAGGATTGACCCCCAGTCCCTGTGTTTGCCTAAGTAGGAGCTCAGTCCCCTATCTCACCAGCTTTTCTGAGCCTATTTTCTCTCATCTCTAACCTGAGGACAATTGAAATTGTACTCTTTAAAGTATTATTAAAACAAATAAAGCAATAGTGGATATCCATTAAATTCACTTACCAGGTATCAGAATAACTGATTAATTATTGACTTACACTGATGACTTTCTTTATCAGAAGATAAAAATTATTTAAGAAAAGATATAACTATTTTAGTTTTAATTCTTCCAAAAACTGATGAATGACATGACATTTTCATGGAAATTGAACAGAATGATCACCATTGTCTTAGAATTTAGAGCCATAAAAGATATTTGGAAAACTATATTAAATAATAATTAAACATACTTAAATAAAATACTACTTTCTGTGGCGGTTACTACATTGAATACATTTTAGTTTTCCTAAAGAAAGGAATATCAGAGAAGACGATATGTTCATGAGAATGTATGTGCCAAAAATAATTCTATTTCTTTCCAGTAGCCTTCTATATTGGAGGAAACATCAATTTCATTTATCATAGCAATATCAACTCATCATATTTGTGTGTATAGCACTATATATACAAATAAACACTCCAAGGGAAGATTTCATTTTATCAATTTTGTGCAGTCAGTAATTAATGTTGCTTGCATACCATAGACAGATTCAAGAGTACAGCAGAGCTGCGTTTGAACCCTTGTTCACTATGGCCTGAGGCACAGCAACTTGACCTTTAATTCCCTAAAGATGCACTGGCACTCATTAACTCAGTATATTACTGTGAAAGCTCATTTGTAGCATATACAGAGGGCTCTGGGAAGTGTGGTACAAATACCAGATAGCCTCATGCCTTGCCACCCTCTGCAAGCCAAGCCTTTGGCTTGGTCCTTGTCATCTTTGGGACCTGCTGTATTTCCTGGAACTAATTAGCAACAAGTACTGAGGTAACACTGTGCACTTAATTATGGGATAAGACTGGGAAATTTGTAAGGCCATTTGGAAAACTGTATTAATAATTAATTAAACATACTTAAATAAAATGCTACTTTCTGTGGCTGTTACTACATTTACTATATTTTAGTTTTCCTAGTCCCCACCACAAATATATAATAGTTTACCCTCTCAGGAACAACAGACAAGAAGGACAGGTTTTCATATGTAATAATTTAAAAAGTCAAAATCAGTGTTTGTTCATCTGTTTTACTTTTTATTTATTTATTTATTTTTTGGAACAGAGATTTGAACTCTGGACCCTGAGGCTGCCATGCAATTGCTTATGCCACTGAGCTATCTCTCCAATTTTTTTTTTTTTTTTTTTTTTC
>NW_004524694.1:7006465-7015450 GCF_000260255.1 Octodon degus | reverse complement strand
ATTAAAACAGTTGTGCTTCTATTTCTAGTTCAATAAGGGCTTGAGAATTAGCCTGGGAGCCCAGGGACACTTCCCACATGAGGTGTTTATCCACAGCACGAGTCCTGATCAAGGTCTCCAAGGACAGGGCCGGGAAGTTTGACCAATGGGTAGGCTCTACTTTATAGTACCAAAGTAGGAAGTTACACATGAGCCTCTAATTCCTAAATGTCAAAATAACAAAAAATATTTATCTATTTGCTTATTATTTATTTATTATCTGTTCATTCGTTGAGGTGTTGGAGATGGAATGTGGGGCCTTTACACAGTTAACATTTTCAACATAAAAGTAAATAGGCATGTGACCACGCTACAATTCTTAGCACACAGATATGTTTTGCATTTTCTTTTAATGTCACCTTCAATTTCACTTTAAGAAAGCACGGACTCTGTAAAGTAACAAGAACACATCTCTATTTCGCCTGTGATTCACTAAGCTACATAAGTGAGCTTTTTAAAAATGTATTTAGTACAGGGTCTACAAGGTCTCACTACACAGATCAGACTCGTAGTGGTCCTCCTGTTTTTCAGCCTCCCAAGAGCTGAGATTACAGGTGCATGCCATGAGACCCAGTCTCAGTTGCCTTCCCAGCATGCCCCGGGGCGGGGCCAGCACAGCATGCAGGCTGAAACCCTGGTCCCTGGGCCTGCCTAAGCAGGTTCTTTAAGCCACTGAGCTATCTGGCCGGTCCCATAAATGAGCTTTTAAAAAATATTTGTGGCCAGGGAGATAACTCAGTAGAATAAACGCTTGCCTGGCAAGCACAAGGGCCTGGGTTCAATCCCCGGTTGCACCAAAAAAGAAAAAAAAAAAAAATAGATTTGGGTTGGGGAGATGGCTCAGTGTAATAAGCTCTTCCCTGGCAAGCACAAGGGCCTGAGTTCAATCCCCGGTTCCGAAAAAAAAAAAACAAAAAAACTTGTGAGCTTGAACTAACATAAAAGAATTTCAAAATTTGACTCCTTCAGAAGGTAGGTTCTTATCTCTGTTTAGGATGAGGTGGATGTGTTAAGAGCTTAAATTGGACAGTGGAAGATTATATTTGTCAGAAGTGGATCCAAAATGATCCTCAATCTTATTCTGTCATAAATCCTGTTCAGCGATGAGAAACTGCTACTTATCTCACAAGAATGTTGCATAAATTACATGTCAGCAGAATAGCAAATCTCTACCTGCAATTTATTGCGAGATTTAAAAAAACACATTTAGAAAATTCTTTTTTGTTTTTTACATTTTAAATGACAATTGCTAACACTGTCAATTTATTAACAGGCATAATGGAGTAAGGTAGAAGTTATGTTCTTTCTTTGTTGTCACTTGTTTTTTGTCGCTTCTTAAGACCACTTTTGCCTTGTAGTTCAGGGTAGGCCTTATATTCTCAGACATTCTCCTGCCTCAGCCTCCTGAGTGCCACAATTACAGGCCTTGCCTCCAAGCCTGGCCACATATCTCTTTTTTTTTCCCGTATTTAAAGCTTTTAATTTTAATAGAAGCAAGAAGTAAAACAGGAAGTGACATTTAGAAAGATAACAGTAGTTAAATCAGACTTGAATTTCTTTTCAGCCCTTTACCATTCTTATCTAGAATCTGATCCAACATTAGCTAAAGACACTAGAAGACAATGTTGACATATTCTACATTTTTGCATTGATTTATTCTACCTACTGCCACAGCTTACCCCTAATCACAGCACCCAGACATCCTTGCCACATGGGTCCTGCCTTAACTGGCTTTTCTCCTAAACTTACTCCTCACACAGTGTCTTCTGAACACAACAGTGACTTATAAAGCATCTATCATATTTACTGAACTCCCACCCATGGTTTTCTACTCAGAATAAACCCCAAAGATTCGATTATGCATCTCGTTACTGTCCTCCCCTCCTGCAACACTCTGAGCAGCAACAGCCACCTTGATGTTTCTTCAAACAATGCACGCTTGTGCCTCAGCGCTTTTACTTTTGTTATTTCCTTCACCAGGAACAGTTTTTCAAGAACCTGGCTAGCTCACTCTTTCTTCCTTTCAAAGACAAATACAACTATTTGTCTTTTTGTTTGTGGAGTTTTGTTTTGTTTTGTTTTGTCTTGCTTGAGACAGGATCTCACTATGTAGCCCAGGTTATCCTGAAATTTATGAGAATCCCCCTGACTCAGTCTCCTGAGTGCTGGGATTACAGGCTTGCACCATTACACAGTTTACCATCTACTTCTCTCCCCCTCCTCCTCCTCCTCCTCCTCTTCATCGTCTTCTTCTTCTTCCTCCTCCTCCTCCTCCTCCACTTCTTCTTCTTCTTCTTCTTCTTCTTCTTCTTCTTCTTCTTCTTCTTCTTCTTCTTCTTCTTCTTCTTTCTTTCTTTCTTTCTTTCTTTCTTTCTTTCTTTCTTTCTTTCTTTTTCTTCTTCTTCCTCTTGATCATAACATTTATCCATTCTATTTTGTCAGGTATTTTCCAAACTACCAGCTATATTTCTACTCTTTCAGTAACTATTAGGGATGAAAACATGATTTAGAGTGGCCCTTGCTCTTCAAAAGTTTGTGGTTTGATGAGCGACTGATGGGCCAGACCCTCTGTTACAACATTAGCCTGATTTGGAGATGCACTTGACCACATTGCAGAGCAGGTGGCCATCCCAGCACAAGGCTACAAAAGAGAAACTGCTTATATTCTCATGTCACAAATGAGGCAAACAAAACACAGACAGAGGCTCATTCAGCCACTTGTTCTAGGTCACAGCTGCCTGCCAGCCTTCCAGCCTCACTGTGGATCCACATCTTCACCAGGGTCCTCGAAGGAGCTTGCTTCATTTGAAGGACTAGATATTGAGCTTTTCATACATTGAGAGCTGAAGAAGACCTAGAATATTTCTGGGTCTTTGCTGGTGTAGTCTGCTTCTGCTCTTAAGAGAGAGTACTTAAGTAATTTATAGAGTATACTTCTTTCTTACCGTCCTAGAGGCTGGGAATTATGAGACTGAGGGGCTAGCATTAGGAATGCTGTCTGCCTTCTATCACTGGATCATGGAATGAGGCTTCTCATTCCATGATCCTGTGATACAGATGGGCAAGAAAGTATGAGGGAGAGGGAGGAGAGGAGAGGGAAAGGAGAGGGGAAAGGGAGGGGAGCAGAGGTCTAGACTCATTCTCTGATCAGAAACACACTGCTGTGGTAGCTAAGCTAGTTCCAGGACAGCGGCTTTACTCTTCATAAGGACGGAGCCCTCCTGACCTAATCAGCTCTAACCTCTCAACACAGTTCCATGAAAGATTAAATTTATAACAGCAATTTGGGAGGAGGCAGTCAAGCTATAGAAGTTTGTTAAATGTTTTACAAATAAGAGCATGACATTAAGAATAAGTGGTAATACTAAAGGCTTTCTATTTACTTCTGAAATCTTCCTTCATGCTAAGTATGAGGATTATGAAAAGAAAAATTATTACAAAAGGTGATATAGTTTGTTCATCTGAAATACATGTTTAAATATAACTTTAGGCAGATTGTGGAATCCTTAATGATGTCTTTAACTAGGCTAGCTATTCTTTTGATAAGCTGTGACACTTTAAAATACCTCCATTTTGTCATGCTAGTACAAATCTCAAGTTACGCAAAGAATAAGTATCTCCATCTCTAATGACTCCTAAGTCAGTTCAAATTGTGAACACAAATATATTAAATTAGATAACCAAAACTTACCTGGCACCATTCTGTTCCCCCTCCCACTATACGCATATATACATACATTTATAAGGAGCACACATTTTATCCTATCAGCTGAAGAGTAAGCTTTACAACAAGCTAGGAAGAGCCAATTGCATAATTATACCTTTCCACCTTCAGAATCACCTCGAATCAGCGCCTCTATACAACCTGCTTGTTTGGATATTTGAAGAAGTACATAGCTGAACTTTTACTCTCAGATCTCCCTTTCAAAAAAGGCAAGACTTGACTTGAGCTAAAGTACTTACTCCAAATGTCCTTGAGGTTTACAAAGTTCTCTTGATATATGAAACAAATCTAACATCCCAAATGTATTATGAATGCCTATCAAGATTATCTGGTCTAACAGACTGAGCCATTTAGGATTTGATGTTATTTAAATATGGAATATAATTAAAACATGTAGCTAAAATATTCATAAAACAAAGATGAGTAGTAAATTATTTCTGAGCATCATCAAATATTTCTGCCCTTCATCAGCATCACAGAGTAATTTTATTCACAGCTATAAGACACAGAATGAGACAGCACCTTCTATATGAAGCATAATATGCTTTATGCTGAAACTTAAGGCAGCATTGGGATAAGACCAAGGCATATTTAATTTTCACATAATAGAGGAAAAAACTATCAGTTAAAAGGAAACAGGAAGCAAAGCTAATGTTACTGAGCACCTGCTATGTCCCAGGCACTCTTACATACATTATCACTCCAGTTGGCCTGGAGCAGACGAATCTAGAGAATCATTAACATTTTCATGAATAAATTCCTGCTGCTGCAGTTCTGGAGCAGGCTACGGAGAACATCTCACACAGAAAGCAATTCCATCTAATCACTGCTTATAATTCACAGCATATTTTCTTGTTACCGGTTTTCAAACTGCGTCTCCCAGAGGGGTCACATGGCCTCGCGTCCTGTTAAAATGTCCCTGCCACCTCACTAGCACGTAGCCTATATTTAAATCAGATGTCAAATGTACCTTCCTCATGTATTGCCCTTTTTGCAAATAGAAATGTAAGTATTCTTAGAGAAATTTGAAATCAGCCTAGCGATTATTTTTCTATGTAGCAAATAGAGAAAATAAAGTATATAATTGTAACTGTAAAAGTCATGACAAGTTTAAATGGCATTGAGGTAATAAGATATGAGGTCTAAGGGTAGACAAACCCTTACTTCTGTGGAGGAAATAAGATCCTCATGACAGAACTCATTCTAAAAAATGTGGAAGGGAAAAAAATTTATCATTGAATCAGCACATTTCAAATGTGATGCTTATGGTGGCAGTCTCTGAGAGGTGCTTCACATATTAGATGAAATGTTGCACTGATTTGCATAGCAAATCCAAAGAAAGAATAATTAAAAGTTATTATATTTCCTTGAGACAATCTGATGTACCTTGTGTCCAGCACATCTCATGTGAGACCTCCAAACAATTTGACCAGTGCTATATGTGCTTAATAGTGTTGTCAGATATTGGCAACCCTACACTAAAATACCTAAAAGTCATGTCTAGTATGTAATGTTTTCAAGGAGACCCTCTGAAGGAGGAAAATAGGGGCCGGGGAGATGGCTCACTAGAATAAGCACTTCCTTGGCAGGTGCATGGGTCTGAGTTCAATCCCAGGTTCCGCCAAAAAAAAAAAAAAAAAAAAAGTATTTGCTGTTTTCCTTCAGTCTGTGAAACAAGGAAAATTCTAATAGTATATACATATTCTGATCTTCAAACCTCTCATTCTAAAATTGTTAAAGGAGATCTAGGATTAAAAGAAAATAGAAAGAGCTCCCTTCACAAGAAAGAATTTGACCCCTAATCTCAAAACAAATCTAATGACTTAGACTGCACCATAAAGGAAAGTTAGTAAGTACATGAAGCCAAACCCTATAACGCTGTGGTTCTAGGTAGCCTCCAACATAAGATAACCTAGGACTAGATTCTTCTCTCCATGTTCCAGTCTTGAGCTCTGGGATCTCTCTGACTCAGAGAAGAACTGTTCTACTCTATTGCAAAATAGATAGTTACAAGCAAGAAAGGGTCCTCCAAGATGACTAATATCATCTAGAACTTCTTAACAGTCTATAAGCAAAATTCTTTGGAGACATAGTGATACAGAGAAAAATAGAATTCCTGACCTGATAGATGTCAAATATGCTCAGTTTCTGTCTTCTCAAATCAAAGAATGAATTTCAGAGGACCAAGGAGGTTAAGAGTAGGAAAGATTTATTGGGGAAAAGAAATAGCTGCTGAAGGACAGAAGGGATCCTGGAAATGGATAGTCACCAAGGCCCTTTCCCAGGAACTGTTTATATAGCAAAGTTACAAAATGGGTACAACGTGGGTTAAATTATAATCAATTTATAAGACCATTAGTAAGTGCAGCTGCTTAGCTGGTATTGAGTAGGGAAACAGGTTATGCAGGAAGGGTGCACTGCAAGACCAAAGATATCCTTGCAAAGGAAGGGGTCGCAGGCTCTAGTAACTTGCATGGCTCACTTATGTTGATCTGGACTTTCGTGGTGCCAAGCTGCGGCCTACTCTTGCAGGGGCTGAGTCTGGCCTTTTCAGATTTATCTTGAGGACTGGCCTTCCTTACAGGATCCTCCAGCTTTAATTCTGATGGTTTTATTTTTGTGCCAACTTTCTCGAGAGCAGTCTCTCTCTGATTGCATATTAATTTCTATCTAATTTAGCTGCTTGTAACAGTCAAGAAAGGCAAAGAAAAATAAAGGTGGTTTTGGAGTAATCTAAGTAGAACACAGCCTCTAAACTCTGTGCATGGATAAAATTTACAGGTACCTACAGAATTATGTTTCTTGAGTGTGCAATAGAAAAAAAAAAGCAGATAAATTTGAAGAAGAAACCGATTGTATTTGAAGACAGCTATCAAAATACATAAAAACTATAGATAAAAAATGTTTTGATGTATATAATTGGAAGTTCTAGAAACAGGAATAATAATTACTGTAATATATTGAAGTATCTGTTACACTTGTAATATAAAAATCTATGTGATTTCTGTTAGTGATAAAGGCCGAAGTACTTCTAATACCATGTTTCTTTGTTTCCTGTGTTCATAATTGAGGAAATGCTGAGATTCAGTTAAGCAAAAATTCAGTTAAAGTCTTGAGAAGGTATTTCCTTTCCCATCAAATTTATGAACCAACTGCCCCTGACTTATAAAGGCAAAGAGATGATGGCCATATTATCCTCCTTTTCCTAAGAGTGTTGTGTTTGTTTCCTCCTTGAAATTTAGAAGGATAAAAGAGTTCAGAGTAGAGTGAAGTAGAATATCACATCCACAGTGACCTTCAAAAGACGGGTAGTGTTTCACTCCCTACCTAGAGAGAGCTGAACCGAGAGTTGTAGCTTCTGTTCTTGGGATGGAACACAGAGCACGGTTTGTGATCTTTAGAGAAAATTAACAGGGAAAATTAAGAGCCATGACCGCTGCCTAGCTGGCAATGGTGTCCTTTTAGTATTGTTTAAGGCTTTGCTCCCTTTCTCAAAAAAGGTGTGTGACAGACATTGAAGTTATTCCTGCTCTGTTTCTCTAACTTTCCATCTTTCTGGAATTGATGAGTTTAGATAACGTCTTCCCCAGGTCTTAGTAATGCCTCAGTATACTGCCTCCAGAAAATTCTGGAATTACTCCTGACAGTTCCTTCATTTATTTTATAGAAGCCTGCAGTAGATACCCAATCCATAGATCATTTTTCTTTTCTTCCAGTTTATAGTTTCTTTTCTTCTATGACTGCTCTGTTAGTAAATAGTGAAGCTACAGTTGAAATCTTTCTTATTTCAAAGTGTTATATCCCGATATGTTGCCCCAAACAAAAGATTTTTAAATTTTTGAGTTTCATATTCCATGTAGTTAGCCAATAGCAGGCTATCGTTCCTAAGATTATATATATTTAATGACAATCTACTATCTAAGACACTACACTAGGCTCCAGAGCTACAGTGTGCACAAAGACTTGGAAGACACTTGAGGAGAAAAAAAATAATGAAGTAGGAGGAATGAACATCACAAGAAGATATCATAACACACTATCATGAGCCATATCAGCAGCCACTGATGTGTTGGCTGAGGTGACAGCCTTCTAAGAAATCAGCCTAGCAGAAGGGTGGAGAAAGAGCTCCTGGTCTTGGCCAGAATCTATAGCGCTATGCACCTGCTGACCAGAAGTTGCCCACAAATGCAAACAAACTGTAGATCCACTCCTGCAGCTTGCGAGTCCTCCAAGGCTCATCCCTAATTTTTAGACAAGAGCTCTGTGAAGACAGGCTCGGAGCATGATGCTTCTGTCTGCACTCTGAAAAGCCAGAGGCTACAGGGTCTGTTCTGTCCCTGAAGTTGGAAAGCTCAGCACAAAGAACAAAAGCTGCAGCCCCAGTTGAGCCCGGAGGCCTAGATGCCTACACAGTCTGCAGCATGAGTGCACATCAAAAGGCTGAAGAGGGTGCAGCCTGGTGTCCACGTGTGACACATGCACCAATAGGCGTGCCTGCTAACATAGGGCGAAGCCTGTAAGTGCTGGCTTTCCCAGTTACCATTGCTTATCTTCCACTCTTCCTGCTGAGCACCCAGTTTCCCTCAAAAGATTATTTAATCTTGTAGAAAAGAGGCCTGACTTCTAGCCTGGAGATAGTCAGAGAGCCACAGTCCATTTCTATCTAATGAAAATCATAAACCATTCAGTGCTAAGTTCTGTCGAAAGAGGCGCAGTAGGAGGTGGGAAGTGTGCCAAGAGTCTTCTAGGAAATAACTGCTGCTCCTCAAAAACAGATGGCGGACAACAAGATTTTCGGTGCCCTGACCCTACTCCTATCCCCCAGCCATTCCCTTCGAACAGACTACCTGCTGCCAGGGCAGCCACTTTATGCCTGTAAAGCACCCAAAGAGAGAGCTGCTTAAATGAAAGGATAGAAAGGGTCTGGGTTTGTGTGTGTGTGTGTGTGTATGTGTGTGTGTGTGTGTGTGTGTGACAGTGTTCAGAGACACAAATATCTTAGAGTACTAGAATGTCATTCTACTAGATAACTTTTTTTATTTTAATTTCTAATACCACATTCAGATTTTTTATTTTTTTAT
Source organism: Octodon degus (assembly GCF_000260255.1). NCBI lineage: Eukaryota > Metazoa > Chordata > Mammalia > Rodentia > Octodontidae > Octodon > Octodon degus. Next base: position 7,006,606 of record NW_004524694.1, on the reverse strand, counting down.
TTTAGGAAGGGTCTACAGGGTGGTCAGGGTCTCACTACTAGATCTGACTCATAGTGATCCGCCTGTTTACAGCCTGCCAAGAGCCAGGATTACAGGCCCACACTACTATGGCCCACACTACTATACCCGGTCTCAATTGCC
>NW_004524694.1:6985437-7005755 GCF_000260255.1 Octodon degus | reverse complement strand
CTATAAGTCCAATATCTGTGTAGTGAGACCGCATAGAACCTTTACTAAATCCAAAAAAATAAAAAAGGTAATTCAATTTCAATCATTTAAAGAAATCGTCTTTCCATGCAATTTATTATACAAGTATAGATTAGTAATTTACAGTAACTTGGGAGTGAAGGAAATGGCGACAGCTCATAATACTCAGGAGTACTAGGATTCTTTAAGAGACGATAACAATATGGTGAAATTTGGTAGTTTGTTATCTAACTTGTCAATATGCTAAAAATCACTCAACTGGCACTTCAGTAGGGTGAATTTCATGGTGTATGAATGATAACACTGAATAATTTTCATCGATGAGAAATATGTCTCAGGACATGACCTGAAGAGGCTCCTACCAAGACCAGGAATCCATACGCACTTGCCCACAGAGTAAGTGAAGCTCGCCGACTCCCACTGCAGAAAAAGGGTTTTGGGGACTGGCCAGGAAAAGGCACAGGAAGGACTGATTTGTGAGACAGAAATTTAAAGCCACACGTGCTCTGCGAAACATGACACATTATTTCCTGAAACTGGGAGCATTTAGGCTGAGAGGGTGGAAACTCTAGGAAAAGCGGGCCTCTTCCCAGAGGAGCCTTGGCTCAGTTTGCACATACGAGCCCATCTGTGTTTGTTTGATTGTTTAAAAATGAATAAATGGAATATGCTCTGAATTCTCTCACCCTGTTCCTTTATCTTAGGATCAGGTTCCTGCTCTTTGCTTTTTAAAATTAAGGGAATTTATGGACTTACAGTGTTCTTGTGGGATTTGGGCTGTGACAGTTTGAAAAGAAAGGAGCTCAAATTAGTTAAAGGAATGCCACTATGGATAGCTTTGCACAACTTTGACCTGGGTCTGGAAGTTTTGGATTTTTTAGTCATGTTTTTCTTTGTCTCCTTTCTTATTTTACTTCCTCTTCCTTATTTCCTGTCTCAAATGTCCCTCTGCTATACAATTTAAAGATGGAAAGATGTTTGGTGGCTCATAATTTGAGGGGCCTTAGTCTGGGCTTGGCTGGTCCAAAGGCAGAAATGGTGAGTTGGAAGGGGTGGCAGGGGAAAGCTGTGGGGAGATATTTTAGAGCTAAGCCTACAGCATGTTGATTTTTATTATTTATTTATTTATTTATTTATTTATTTATTTATTTATTCAATTTGTAGTTTAAGGTTCTACAGATGTTCAGGGTTTCACTACTAGATCGGACTCATAGTGATCCACCTGTTTACAGCCTCCCAAGAGCTGGGACTACAGGTGTGCGCCATCTCTCCCAGTCTCAATTGCTGTCTCAGCTTGCCCCCAGGGGCAGGGCCGGCATTTCAGGCTGGGGGAATCGATCCCCTGGTCCCTGCGCCTGCTTGCAGGCATGTTAATCTGCTGAACTATTTGGTCAGCCCAATGTGTTGTTTTGCAAAATTTAGGATAAAAACAGAATGGCGTAGGCAGCCTAGTTTAACAATCCACATCCCAGACTAATGCTGACTAGGATTTGTTGTCAGTATGAAAATCTGTCCAAGGAAGGTCGCAATTTGTGTGCCCCTCCTGCAGAATGTCCTGCTTCCCCTGGGAGCACAGTCTGTCCTGCATCTCACCAAGTGCTGAAGGCTGAAGGAGGTGACTTCTTAACCGGAAAAATGAATGAGTCCAGGCCATCAGTGGAGAGACAGATGTGGAAGCCCACGTCTCAACTAAGTTGACTTATTGAGTCATTAACAGAGTTTCCACACCATTAGCCACCGTATTGTGATGGGCTTTGTTTTAATAGTAGAAAAGTATTACTGGATTGCAATTCATAAGCCATGGGGAGGGATTTTTGTATTGTTTTGTTTTCTTTTGTTTTGTTTACTTTTAAGCAGACAAAGCGACAGAAGACACATGCCAGTGTTATACTTGTAGTTTTGCAAATAACTGAACATAAATGTATCAAAAATAACAGGGGAAAGAAAAGATTAAAATAAATAAGAAACTTATATTACTTATATAGTCACTCATAATTTGAGATAGTATTTATCATGATTATGGTAAAATGGCCTGGAAGGCTTACCGTCTAAGGCAAGTAAGCAAAGTGATGTATTTACGCTTTTACAGGAGTACAGAAGGAAGCATAAAAAATTGGGTAAATAGATATTTTCAGTAAGATCAAGGCTTTGCACAAAGAAGGAAATGAAACAATGGTAACTTTACTCTTTAAAATGTTAATTGGCCTTGTTTCATAATTCTGCAATGTGTGAATTTGTCTTAGCATTCCATAATACCTCACAAATGTATGTACCTAAAAATAAAAGATTAATATATAATATAAAAAAGATTGTATTCTATACATCATACATATATGCTCAGCTGTTTCTATATATATCCATGGAAAACATAATAAAAACCAAAACATATATGATTACAATATATATAGTTATCAAATATTACAACAGAGTGGAGAGCAAGTTTATGGATCATGGCAATTAATATACCATATGAAACTAGTCTTTACTATATACTCTATATAAGAGACATTTGAAATAAAGTGGCTCAATATAGCTAAAATAGAGGATGACAGTATTTCAGGCAAAGGCACGACAGTATGACAGCCATAGTAATTTCAGACAAAATAGAAAGTTCTAAAACTTTCAATATAGCAAGGGACCTTCTATACAATATGAGGAGCCATAATTCACTCTGAAGCTGTAATGATTCATGCACCAGAAACCCATCACCTTTACAGAAAAAAAAATGATAGGGCATGCAAATATGTTAATACAACACTGTCAGTACAAGAGAGGTCTGTTCATCAAATGGAACCAGTGGAAAAGATAGAAATTACAGTCCTTACAATAGAACTTAAAGGAATACAGCACACACTATGCTGAATATGAATTACTTTTTTTTTTTCCTCAGTGGCCATGGCCTATTACAAAGCTTTGTTTTGTAGAAAAAAAATCAGAAATTTAAGTAAAATATAAATAAATAACTTTAGTCCTAATGTCAGTTGTGGGAATATAGTGGTTATCTGCATTCACATCCGTATCCAAGAGTTTGAGGCCAGGAAGCTTTATCTTTAAAAAAAGAAAAATGCTCCTTGGGAAATCTCACTTCCCAGCTCCTCCTGTGCTAGCATGTGTGGTTCGTGACATTCAGTCAGGCTATATTAGAACGTAAGTTATTTGCTAGAGGTGCCGTTGCAGTTTTGTACAGTACAGCAGTTCTTCCAATCTCCAGTAGTCACAGGTCACATCCAGTAAATCATTGATTTAATATGTCGCATTGCTCCTTTGGGACCTGTGAGCAGTCACCACTTTCAGAAGTACCTCACCGGCTTTCTGAGAATAATTTATACTTCATGTAATAATTTTCATGATAGAGAATATTTGATAATAAATTATACATTACACAAGTGAAGAGACAGATGAAAAATTGCAAGTAGCTTCCGGCTATGTTGAAAGTATTACAAGGTACTTATGAGGTACCTGAACATGCAAGAAGGCTCTACACAGCATAAGTGGTGCGACATTGTCCTACTTCACTCAGTGGTCAAGCACCTCTTCTTCTTTCCCTTCCCCATTTTATATTTTAAAGAGAAAAAAGTAAAAATGATACAGAACTTTAAAACAAGACAATAGGAAATCAACAATGGCTATTATATTGTATATTATTATTTTCAAAGTAGTTGTTCAGATTATAAGATATAGGCATACAAAATGATATTGTAGAAACACTACCTTCCTTTTGAAGAACTAATAGGCCTCATAGAATTTAGCAGCATAATTATCTTAGCTATCTTGTGTGTGCGTACATGTATTTTTTCTTTTGTATTTCTTCTTTTCTCTTTTCCCTCATTTTGATTGTCCTTTTCAGCAGTTTCTTTCCCTTTCAAAATGCTTGTTCATTTTGGATCTTATTTAAACTTTCAGTTTCTTACACTAGGGTGACATGATATTTACACATGCAAGGCTGATTTATTTCACTTCTGAGTATGGTCTCTAGTTGCATCCATTTACCTACACCACCCTCAAGTGATCCTTTTCATAGATGAGTAGTACTTCATTGTATAGAATAGCATATCATTTTACTTCATTCCTCAGTTGATGGGCATTTGGGTTGTTTCCATGAATTAGCTCTGGCAAACTGAGGTGCCTCTTGTTGCTGTCCACGTCCTGTGCTCCTCTTCTGTTCCACATACACGGCCATATTCAAGCCATAGGAGGAAAGTCTTTTTCCTGAGGCAGCTAGAAACCATCTAAACTTTGGTTACTCCAGAATTCACATGTATTAGTCAGCTTTTCCGAGATTGGAACAAAATGCCTGACACTAGAGATGCAAAGGAGGAGAGATTTACTTGCCCCACAGTTTCATAAGGGTTCAGAGGGTTCGATGCATGGATGGTGAAGAAGAGCCCAGCCCACAGCAGCCCCAAAGCAGAGAGTAAGCAAAAGGCTGTGCTCTCACCAGCCTCTCCTGAGAGCACAGGCAGCTACAACTCCAGCAGTGGCTCAGTTCTCTGTGGAGAATTATGGATCAGTTTTTTACACAGGTGATAGCAAAGGGAGCACTGGGTTTGTTCTCTGATGAGTGTAGGCCCTACCTTGGAATACAGGAGACTTTTGGGGGGATATTTCCATCTAAACTGTAACATATCACATCTCTCCACTATAGTACCAGACATAATGCATAATCCACACATTACTGGACATATCCACTATAAGCCTGGACATAATCCAGGCAGAGTAAAGCAAGTGTGTTCAATTTAAATGAAACCTGGACAGGGCCAGGAAGATGGCTCAGTAGAATGAGTGCCTGCCTGGCAAGTGCAAGGTCCTGAATTGAGTCCCCAGTACCCACAAAAACAAACAAACAAACAAACAAACAAAAAAACCAAGAAACATAGATATATTTTACTTACATGAATCAAATTACAAATTCAGCCAAAGGTATTTTTAAAAGTAAACTACAAAAGAAAGAGAGAAAGAATGAGAAATTTAAATGGGGGTGTTGTCACTTAGTCAGGGAGGGAGGCCCCAGATTGATGAAAGGTTAGTGTGCCTGTGGTGCTGTGAATTGGCAGGCATGACTTTGAATGTTTTCAGTGGTGCTCAGCATCCAGGAGGCCCTGGTGTTTAACCCTTGTATCACTGATAATGCTGCGAATGTTCTAAGATTCATTCAGGACTTTAGCACTGTATATTTCCCCAGAATGTGAAACAACAGTGATTCTAGGTAATCAAACATAGAAACATCAAAAAGGTAAGTCACAGAAAGAAGTTCATATCCATTTATAAAGACATGTCTGGGTTTCACACTAAATGTAAGTGAATTTTCTGGGGCCAGTTCAACCAAAGAAATACCAGCGTTGCATGCTCTCTTGTCACTTCCCTCATCACTGAGATGCAACACCCCAAGCTCGCAACTTAGAGAAGGAAAGGTTTTGGCTCCTAGTTTGCAGTTATTTCAGTCTATAGTTGACTGAATCCAAAGTAGGGCATCACAGTAGAGAGTCACAGCAGAGGAGAAAGGGCTTCTGAACACATCAAGCAGGAAGCAGAGAGGGATGCAGAGGGCTGGGTAGGCACTAGACCCTCTCAAGTAACATCTCTCAACCAGGCTTCCACATCCAGCTATAAGCCCATCAGGGGACAAACCCATGATGTGGTAACCCCCAAAAGCCCCACCTATGAGAGCATAAAAAGCTCTAGGGGACATCTAGATAGGAAACACAGTCTATGTGGAGCATCATTGTATGGTAGCTTGGTCTCAGACGCATAGTTCACTTTGTCAGCCAACAAGTACTCACACAGAATCTGCCCTGCCTGTGTGCTGTCTTGAGAAGAGAGGAAAAAATAGGGGACAGCTTGCATGTTAGAAATCTCATTACTGATTATATGATGCTGTGATGAGTAGACCTGGGCATCTATTGGAAGAGCCTATATAGAAGCTGCTGAAAGTCTGGACTGGGCTAGATACAACAAAAGACAACGTAGAGGGCAGGAGATACACTGTGTAAAAGTAGAAGCAATCGATCAGTAACTGGACCCCAAGCTAGTAAGACAGAGTGAAGAAAAACATCATTTAAAATTAAGCTAAGTTTGATATTTAAAACCTCAAAACTATTTTGGTTCTCTAAACACATACAAAGTACAATTATAAGGACAAGATGAAGACATGATATCTTGGCTAAACATCTTGTCCTCTGAATAACTACTACAAAGACAACAATATGCAGTGTATTAATTATTGTAACCATCCTACAAACCTGTTTTGAAACTGTTCCATTACTATTTTCTTTTTTTCTCATTAAAATGAATAAAAATTATTTTTAAAAAATCAAAAAAAGTACAATTCTCTAAGGAAAGGAAGATGAGTTGAAGAGGAGGTAGGGATATGGGAAGAAAAGAATCCAGTCATGTCATGTGCAGGTACAAGTTTCTTATGTATAAATATGATCAATACTTGTATCTAAAATGCATCTGTCAACTTTAATAATTTCACAAATGCAATTCTTCAGTGCTTTACAATATGATTAGTTTCAACTGGTTACGTAGATATTAGTGTCATTGCCAGAATGGTGGCAGATCCTAAAATAGCACAAGAGTTTCTCATGATCAAGTGTGATTTTGAAAAAGAACATGGCCCTTTCCAAAACTTACTGATGTCTCCATTCAAATAAAACAGCTCTCTTTCTTCTTTTTTTTTTTTTTTTTGTGGAACCAGGGATTGAACTCAGATCCTTGACGTTTGCCAGTCAAGCGCTTATCCTACTGAGCCATCTCCCAGCCCTCAGCCCTCTTTCTTTCTTTCTTTCTTTCACCCATCTGTACCCACCCTTACAGAGCCACATCTTCTAGTAATTGTGCATGTTCCACACACCTACAAGTGAACTATAGATTCATAAATTATATTAGTTGTGGCCTTGAACAAGTAGGTTTTCATGTTCAATGTATTATAATGGATAGAGAGAAAATAATTGCCACTTTGAAAAAGCTTAAAGGAATATATGAAGTATATGTTAAAAAGCAAAAACAATGGTAAAATATAACATTTTTGTTTGCTTTTATATCCTACTCTTAGGACTAAACATAGATAAATGCTGTCCTTTCTCTGCTAGCTCCTATGACGAGTCACATTAGAAAGAGAATATAACAGAGACCAGAATTCACAAGGAGTGAAGCTGGCTGGGCCGATGGCACTTATGTTTTGTAGATGAAACAGATTACAATAGCTACTATGTGATTATTGTCAGTCACCAGAGTATTCCACATTACTAATGTAAATTGAGAGCTCACAGCTGTATTTCCAAAACTTTAGAGGCTGAGGCAGGAGGATCACAAGTCCAAGATTAACCAAGGCTCTATGGAGAGCTTTAGGAAAGAGGAGTGCTGAATTCTATAACAACCACCCCACATACATAGAAAAAAATAAAAAACAAACATAAAACCATTTGATTATGGCTACCAGTCTACATAACAGGTTTGATATATTAGTGACCATAAGAACATGCTACTGACTTTGTCTTACATATTTTCTTGGTTTAAAAGAAAAACCCTCACCTTTATAAATAAGATTTCCAACAAAAGCTGCCCTGAACATCTATTATGCAAAATAAGGTATATGAAGCAAATGAAAGGTGACACACACTAAGGTAGGCTGGCAGAATGTGCATGACTAAGTCTCAGAACTGAACTTGAGTGAGAAGCACTCACTTCTGTTCTTACTTTCCAGATATAAAAATAACAGCTTTTGTCACCTCCTCTGAAAGTATTGTCACTTTCAGTTTGAGCGCTTGAATATCAGATAGGAAGGTAACATAAAAAGCATTTCTGTCTTTGAATGACTCCCTCATCACTAGCATTATGAGCTGAATGAAGACCTCAGTGCCAAAATAAGAATACGCCTGTCGGCTTCGTTCTCAAACAGTAATGAGTGATGGCAGCAAGTGTGGCTTTGTCACTGTCAATTTGTGTTTCTAGGAAGTTTAATTTCAATCTCTTTAATTGTAACTATTTCATTTCCTTTTACAGAATATTAAGAAAAAAAGTCAGAACATTCATTAGCCATGTTACTCAGTATAATATACCGTTTGTGATTTGGGCATTTTTATACCTATTGCTATATTTTAAAATTTTTGTCAGGAGTCCATCCAAAGTTTTGACTTTTTCAAATTGTCACAAGGCCCTCTTTTTGTTTTAAAGAAAGGTTATTTAAAAAAAAGAAATAAAAAGTGTGATTAGGAGTTGCAAAGCAGGATAATAAGAAATTAGCAATGGTTAGTGCTGTGTCTTATTGTCTGCAAATGTTGACCAGATTACAAGATACAGGGATTATTGCAAAATTAATCAACCAATATATGCACAAACTGAACTTTTCCAGGAATAAATGAAATTAGTCATATAACTGGGATAGCTGTCTTGTGCCTATATATTCTTTCTCCTTCTTTCTTTGCTCCTCAAAACTCTCTTAGCAGTAATTTAATATTGCTTCAGGTGCTCTTTAAAACCAAAGTCAAGCTGAGATGTAGCTCAGTGGTCGAGTGCTTGTCCAGCACACTGGATATTCTGAGTTTCATATCCAGTATTACAAAAAGGGAGAAAGAAAAAGAAAAGAAAAACAGCCAAACATTAAATTTTAGTGTAAAGCACCAAATATCATTTTGGGCTCCACCAATTAACTTATATGCAGCTGTACTTTTTTCATTGTTTGTAGCTCTTTTAAAATGTAAAACCTGTTCTTTGTCCATCAGCTGAGTTTGATCTGGTGACTGTAGTTTATAGAGGGCTGTTCTAGAATAAATTATTATTAATAATGCCAAAAATCTCCTTTTGGTGCTTCAGAAGAATAATAAATTATATTCTATTCTTTCAGTACAAATTCAAACCCCATTAAGCAAGCTGAGTGATATCAAGCCATCAGTCTTATATTGATAAAAAGAGAGAGTCAGAGTAACAACAACTTTCCAACTAGCTGCTCAAAATAAATGCAGCCTTTCCCCAGGAAGACATAGCTTAAAAAACTTACAGAGTGGATATGTACATCAATAAAAGACACTGCAAGCAGGAGGGATCCAAACTGGAAGAGAAACACAAGGTTCTATCCAGGACCAACCAATCAGGAGATCAGCAAAGATGTTCTAACAAAGACAAAGAGAGAGGCCATTGGAAAGGCCCGCCTGGCCAGACCTGTCCCCTTGGAAACCACCTAAGGGAATGAGAAAGAATCAACCTACTTCCTTATGTTCCAGATTTCCAAATCAGTCCAGGTTTCCCTCCACCCTCACCCCCCACCTTTACTAACCACTTTGTAAGGTTTAAACCTTTTCTTTCTCATGAAACTTTCTTGTGCCTTGGCTGCCAAGCATCGCCGTGCCTTATTTATCTGATCCTGAACCTTTAATGTGCTACAGAACTTCTTCTTTGGCTATGCTTTCCCATTTTACTTAATTTTTGAATGATCTCATTCAGCTAGAGAATAGCAACTTTCAGTCTCTATTAATATGTAACTCGGGTCTCTTTCACTACCAGAGCTCTCATCCAAGTGCATCCTCTGTCTTGTGTTTCACAGGATCTCTTTTCTATGAGTTTACCACAAACATTTGCCTCGTCTCATTTAGAGATACCATAATTATAATATAATTATACTATTTTGCATGGGAAAAGAGTAAATTTGAATATTTATAAAATGTTGCCCATGTACATTATTTGGGTATTTGACAGTGGAGGAGCTTGTTAAAAATGGCATAAATTCTACACTTTGAAATCCAGTAGCCCATTTTTATATCAAGAAGTTATTCATGGTACTTTGAACATTTTCTAATGGTAGCATTTTTATCATTTTTATTTCCTAGCACCCTGTGGGAGTCGCTCAACAGGATCAGAAGGCACTGTTCTATCACCAAATTATCCAAAAAATTATAGTGTGGGACACAACTGTGTTTATTCTATAGCCGTTCCCAAGGAGTTTGGTAAGTCAGATTCATTTCACCAAGCAGTTTTTACGGAAACACCTAATTCCCAAAAAGTACATTGTAATTCTTTGTAGATAGCACCTTTGCCATAAAGTTCGACATCCTTACATTCAATCTGAATTAACAGTCAAGTACACAGGTGAACAACAATATAAAATGAAAACAGGATTGTTTTTAATTTTTAAAAAAGTATGTCCAGTAACCTTGCAAGTGCCTTCATACTGGAATTATATAAAATGGGAAACTACCAGAGCATAAAGCCAATCTGTAAAGACATACATGAAGTCAAACCTAGTAACGGTAACAGCAATCACGTATCAGTGTATTGACACATTTCCCGAAGGAAGGTATCTTGGTTCACACATGTCTAGCGTCTGAACCCATATAAAAAAGACAGCAAAGGACATTCCGGCTCCTCTCGCCACCTGACAATCTGTTCCGCACTGGCACCACGAGGACGGTGTGTCCTTCACTGCCTTCACATCTCTGATCGCAAGTCTTAGAAGTCACCTGGTTGGCTCCTAAAGGTTTTTGGATTTAAGATCCAGCTGGATCTAACCCAGATTAAGCTCTGTTCATGCATGGGTGGGCAAGGGAAATTTAGAGAGCAGTAAAGTAGAGAGGACAGGCTGAAAGTTCACGAACCTCTAGAATTTCGATTTATAACATTGTGTCTCATGGTAAAGGATTTGTTATAGCTGTCATAAGCATCTGGGTCTGGATGACTCAGTATTTTACAGAAGGACGTGGATTTTTACCGCTAAAGCTTGTTGGATATTATCTTACCCTTCCTACTGCTGAAATATAAAATAAGCTGATGTTTCCAGTCCAATTTCTTAAAACCAGATACTACCTTCTTTTCTTTCCTCTGAATTAAATCAAAGATCCTCAAATTAATTAAGAAGATTGTCATCGGAAGTGACATATGAAGCATTTCATTTAACATTGAAGTAGAGCGAAGCATTTGCAAAGCGTCTGTTTCTGCATGAACTATTTTCTTCCCGGAGCATATTGATAGGTTGTGTTAGATTTTAGCTGTGTTAGTGAAGAGAATGACAGTGTACAAAAAGAATATCATTCTCTTAACTGTGTTGATTTTTTGCCCATTGTATCCAAGGCTGTTCTCCCTTTCTAGAGGGGTTTATAGTCCCCTGATGCCAAAAATATTACATGGCTGTGGACAGAATCCTAGCAATGATTATCCGCAAAACTCCATGACTCTCCGGGCTCCCTTTGGAGCCCAGTAGTCTGCATATGCTTATAAGGGGAAAGAAAAAGTACCTATCAAAATAAATTAATGAGTAGATTGCTAAGAACTGGAATCTTTACTCTGGCAGGCTAATGTAATTTGAATGTAGTTATTTTAATGTATAAAATAATGATATATTGAGACAAAAATTAGAGGTATTTTTGAGACATGTTTTCTTGGATTATTTGTGGATAAAAATAAAGTGAGCTTTTATTGATTCGAAAGAAAAATGATTTGATTTAACAAACGTTGCATCACTATTTCACACTATGTATAAATTTTAACAGTGGGGATTCTAATTTCTGCCCTGTCACTTCTTTGCTGTCTTTGCATAAGTTACATAATGTCCTCAACTCTCAGTCTGCTGGGAAAATGGGAATCCTTCATGTCAGTGGAACAGAGCTGTGAAGATAGACGACACGGCGCACCAAGGATCGCACATGGCCAGGCTCGGCTCAGGGTCGTTGGGGTTCAGAATTCAAGCTTTGGACTCAGATTGCGGCTTCAAGCGCCACTCAGTTATTTCTGTTGCGTAGCACAAATCATACAATCATCTTTAACTTGCTCTTGTTGTTACCCCTAAAAGGAGGGTGGTGACAAACACCTACTGCACAGGGTTGTTCCATTATTAAATAATATGCGTGTAAATGTTCGCGTGACGGCACCGAGCATGAGCAGATGCACGCGCGTACACGCTTCTGCTCGTGTTCACATCCGCGTGGAATGCGCCACGCCCCTGATCCCATGCCCTCTAAGGGAGTGAATAAAATGGCCTGAGCTATTGGATTGGACTTGGGTCTTAAAGGTATCACAGCTAAAAATAAGACAATTACTGGTTGTATTCAGTTAAAGCACAAAATATTAAAGAAGTACAACCGAACTTTTGGATCTCCCATCTCCGGTAGATTTCGAGGCACCCGTATCGTCTCATGGTCCCTGACCGGTTTCTCAGAGTTGGGAAGGAGAATTGCATCAGCGCTGGCGGCTGCCTCCTCCCCATCCGCACCTTTGATTCTTTGAGGTGACCTGACCAAGGTGTCCCCTGGAGCTCGCACTTGGCTCCTCCTACCTCTCATTTTCGCCTCACTGCGTTGGTCTGCTATTGTTGCTTGGAGCCACTTTTGTATATCAATTTACCATATCGTTTCTCACATTTTTTTCATTTCCATCATTTATTCCAAGTTATAAACATTATTTCTTTTATATAATAGAACTAGACTTTTAAATTAAATTTTAAATGTTTATCCCATATGCTCAGATTTTATTGGAGTTGCATTTTTATTGTATTTGCCATGGCCATGTATGTTCATTTATTTTATTCTTCCTACTGTAGATTCAAATTAATATAAATTGATATGTACATAAGGTGACTCTGCTGCTCTTTGGGGCTCACTGTTCTGCCAGTATTCCATTAGACTTCATTTGAACTTCAGATACTAGGGCTCGTTTAGCAGTCTTTATATGCAGAAATTCCATTGTTTTATATTCTTATAAAGGTGATCGTTTTGGATCAAATGGACAGCATTTACTAATACTTTACTGACTTCTGTGTATAGCATTAAGCTATTTCATTTGACATTGGGGACTTAAAGAAAAACACTATCAATAAAACATATTTTAATTTTCCTTCCTCTTTTAGGGCATTTATACATTTCTTGGTATAAGAGATTGAATCACTGGAGCTACCTCCAGTCCTATTTATTTTTTGCTGATTTTAGACAGGGCATCACGGATTCCCTAACTTGCCTGAGACTGGACCTTGGCCTGAACCCCTTCCCCTGAGCCTCCCAGAATGCTGGGGCCTGGTGTGCACCACCGCACCCAGCACATGCTTTAGCTTTAACGATAAATTGTTTCCCATTCGGATGGTTACTTAAGTGTTGCTGAAATATGCTCAAGGTCCAAGACCACAGAAGCCAAATTTTATGTTATCTTGAATTGGATATGGATTGGCTTCTCTAGAATGTCAGTGAATTGTTAACATTGTCAAAGGGGGAAAAAGAGGTTCTAAATATATACTGATATCTAGGTCATAGATCGTGGGAAGTAGGGTTATTAAAATTGAGAAATTTTATGGATTTCCTTTTATCTTTTTCTTAAGAGGAGGATGAATTTATTGAGAAAAAAAAAAGCTTCTATCTGAGAGGGAGAAAGGGGCCCAGAAAATGTGTTGGGCCCTCTTTCTCTCAGCTGAAAAAAGTCATTGAAGTAAGGTAGTAGCCAGAGTTGAATAAAACAAAACAAAACAAAACAAAACAAAGGATAACTTTGTATTCTGATTTTCTCCTGGGATAGAAGACTGTGCTATATATATTTATTATAACACTTACTGAAAAAGGCACAGCTGAGAACGTGAAGCTGGAAGGTTGGGATGGACGACTTGGTGATGGAAGACCATCAGGTGGTTGGCGGAAGTGGAGTTTAGAAAAGGGTAGCCTTGCTTACACTCAGAGCAAACGATTGAGAATCAGTAACGTGACCAATCACTCGCAGGGTGCACTTCATAGGGGATGCTCCCTCTGGTGTCCTCATTCCTCCTGAAGTTTTCCTTTGTATGTCTCCGCAGTCTCTTGTTTCCTAGGATTGTCAGTAGAAGACAGTGCCTGTGGCTGCCACCTCAAGACGGCAGGGGCATAGTGGTTCAAAACAACAGACATTTATTCCCTTATACTTTTGGAGGTGTGATATCTGAAACAAGGCCCCCAAGTATCTGCAACTTCTAGCAACACCCTCAGAAACGTATTTATTAGGATATATATCTTATTTTTTCCCTAGACTAGTTTCACATGTGAAATCCTAAAACTGAAGATCACAACTTCCTTTTCTTTGCCCAGTTTCTCTCGCCTACCTCTCATCTCTGCTATGGGTAGTCTATTTGATACTACATTCTAAGTTCATAAATTTCTCCATCATCTCAGGTTATTTTCAGTCCATTCCTCTTTGTACCTGTGTCACATCGAAATGCTAAAAGCTTCTGTGTAGTGCTGCAGGAGCAGATTTCACCACTTAGAACTTCTCTCCTATTTTTTTGCATTTTCCTTGTTACTTTTTCAAAATCACTCCATTTTTAATTTTAATTATAGTGATGCATTTAGATATACCTAATTGCATTCATCACAGGGAATTTATACTTGTACAAGATGTACCTTGCTTCTTCTTTTTACCCCAACCCCCTCTCCTCCCTTCAACCTCTCTTCCCCTCCTTGTTTAAAAACTTTGTTTTCCTTCCCTTAAGTTGCATATTTTTTCTATCTCTTTCTCTTTCTCTCTTTCTCTCTTTCTGACTTTTTTTTTTTTTTTTTTTTTTAAGACAGGGTCTCACTAGATAGCTAGGCTCATCTGGACTCACTACGTAGCCCAGGCTGGCCTTGAACTCACACTGATCCTCCAGCTACAGCTTCCCAAGTGTTGGAATTGTAGGTGTGTGCTACCATGCCCAGTTTGCAGGGTTTTGTTCTTTAAATCAATCCAGAATCATTTTTCCTCATAAAGTGACTCAAAATACAGGACTAATTTTTATTTTATACTTTCCCCTGGAGTTATATTAAAAATGATAATAATTAGCTAAAACATACCTTATTAACTCTTTTATTATGTATGTGGTACAGGGTCTACCTAGGCAGTTCTCCTCCAGTCTCAGCCTCCCCAGCGCTGGGATTACAGGCATGCACCACTATGCCCAGTTTTGGTGGCCAGCTCAGTGGGCCTGGGGCAGGGCCAGCATGTCATGTGGTACAGGGACCGAACCTTTGTCCTTGTGCTTGCCAGGCAGGCATTTAGATCACTGAGCTATCTCCCAGACTTTCATTATTATTATGTTTATTAAACTTTGTTACAGGCTGATGAACCTGGATAATGACATAATGTTTGAGTGCAGTATGATCTTCTAGTATCAGCTCTTGTATGTTTCTGTGATTAGTTGTGAAAGATAGCACTGAAAATTTAGGACTTTTTAGGATTTTGAAGGGGAAAATACAATATATTGAAACTAAGTTGTAAACATACTCTCTGCAAATCTACATATATTTAATTATCCATTGAACATCTGGATTTTTAAATTAGTGCTCAAATGCAACATTAATTATATTTTAGACCTGTGTGCTTTTTTTAAGGAACTATTTTCCTAAGAATCACATAAATTTTGTTTTGGTTACCTCTCTTGATACTCAGCTCAGTCATATATTACCACTATTTTCCCCCATATTTTACTGATCAATTGTTTGTATTTCCTCCATCCTCATTAGTTCAGTAAATTGACTTTTTATTTTTCTAGTTTAAATCTTCCATAATGAGTGGCCTTGGGCCAGCCAGATTGCTCAGGGGATTAAAATGCCTGTTTAGGCAGTTACAGGCCCTGAAGTTTGATCCTGGGTGTGCCCTGCCTGCCCCGCCCCCTGGGCACACGGAGAGAGTGATTGACACTGGGCGTGGTGGAGCACACCTGTAATCCCAGTGCTGGGAAGGCTGAAAACAAGATCACTAAGAGTCCAATCTGTGTAGTGAGACCCTGTAGACCCTGTACTAAATACATTTTTTTAAATGAGTAGCCTTTAAATCAATTCTTTTTATATTTTATGCATTTCCTGGGGAGATACTAGCAATTGAACTCAGGAACTCACACTTGCCAGGCAGGCACAGCACTGCTGAGCTATCTCTCTGGCCTTGTATCCTGTATTTTATATTTAAGTGGTACAATATTCCATTTTTAAATGTATATTTTGCTACAGGATCTCACTCCTTAGCTTGCACACATAGTGATCCTCCTGTTTTGAGCCTTCCCTGGCACTGGGATTGTAGGCATGAACCACCATGCCTGGTCTCAATTGTTCAGTTTTAAACATTAAAATTTCATGAAAATCAATGATTACTCTTTGTTCAGTTACGGAGTTATCTATCTAACAATGGCAGATAATGTCACAAAATAAATGTTTATTCCAAGTGCAGGGATACTATTTAATCACTACTTACTAGGTTTAGAGCAATTGAAAAGAAAAAAGAAAGAAAAATTTCAATTTGATGGTTATAGTTGATGCATATTTTTATTAGTACATGACATCATGGTCATGCTCATCTTAGAGAGCAGGGCAGGCACTCACTATATTTTATCTTGTTTTTAATTTAATTTTATTTTAAAGAGTAAATAAAGCAAAAGCCAATAGTAAGAAATGACAGAAACACAGTAATGAGCAACAATGCATATAGTACAGATTTTCAAACAAGAATAACAGATTAACAATGGTTGTTATATTATGTATCTTTATTGTCAAATCTATTGCTCATAATAAGAGATATTTGTTTGCAAGATTGAACAAATAATTGAACATTACTGCTTGCTTGCTGTTTTTGTTTTTGTTTTTGTATTTCAGTAAGGGTCTATAGGACCTACAAGGTCTCACCACGTAGATAGGACTCATAGTGACCCTCTTGTGTTCAGCCTCCCAAGAGCTGGGATTACAGGCACACACCACCATGCACAGTCTCAATCACTGTCTCAGTGTGTCACAGGGGCGGGGCCAACATGGCAAGCGGGGGACCAAACCTGGCCACTGGATCTGCCTAAGCAGGCGCTTTAATCCACTGAGCTGTTTGGCTGACCCTAATGTTTGCTTTCTATAAACTTTCATTTTTTCTTCATCTTTTTACTTCAGCACTTTTAATTTAATTTAAAGAGAGTATAATAATAATTGGTAAGACGTTAGGAACAATGGTACACATTTAGCAGTACAAGGTGAGAGGTATTCAACAATGGTTTTTGATTGCACATTGCTGTCTTCAATGTAGTTGGTCAGATTGCAAATATTAACATATAGAGTAGGTCAAAGTGAAAATTTTAAACATTAGCTGGTATTTTCTTAAAGCTGATGGAAATTAAAGGTACCATCATCTTGGCTCTCCTATATTTGCATAACTTTTCCTCTTCCTTTTTTTCCTATATTTTCTCCTTTCACTCATCTCCATCATTTATTCCTTATGTTCAATTTCTTTCCATTTTACAATGTCTATAAAACCATTCAGATTTTATTTACTCTTTCAGTGTCTTACACTAGGGAAACAATATGATATTTACACATGTGGGTCTGATTTATTTTACTTATAAGTATAGCCCCTAGTTGCATTCATTTACCTATTAAACCCTCAAGTTTGTCTTTCTTTATAGTGGAGTAACGCTCCATTGTATAAAAATATCACATCATTTTTATTCATTCCTCAGGGGATGGGCATTTTGGTTGCTTCCAATGTTTGGCTATGACAAATTGTGCTGCCATAAACATGGGTGCATGTATTTTAGTATGGCATGTTTTCTGTTCTTTTGGAAAAATAGCCAGAGGTAAATAGCTGGGTGGAATGGGATTTACAGCCCTAGGTATTTGAGGAGACTCCACACTGGTTTCCGTAGTGAATGTACCAATCTACATTCCCTCCAAAATGGAGAAGGGTTCCTTTTCCCCACAACTTCTCCAGAATTTGTCATTAGTTGATTTCTTTATGATACACTTCTTTCTGGGGTGAGATAGTATCGCAAAGTTGTCTTAATTTGAAGTTATCGAATGGGAAAGTGTGTTTGTACTTGTATCCAGATGTTCTCATCTATTCCATTGATCCTCAGGTCTGTTTTTTTGCCAGTTCCATTCTGATTTCATCACAGTAGATTTGTAGTATAATTTAAAGTCAGGGATTATAAAACATCCCATCTTTCCTTTGTGGCTCAATACTGCCTTTGCTATTCTAGGTATTTTTTTGATTCCCAATGAATTTTAGAAATGTTTTCTCTAGATCTGTGAGGTATGTTAGTGGTATTTTGATAGGGATTGCATTAAATCTGTACAACAATTTTAGGAATATGGCCATTTTCATGATGTTGGTTCTTTCTATCCAAGAACAAAGAATATATTTTCATTTTCTGAAATCCTCTTCAGTCTCTCTTTTCTGAGTATTGTAATTACATAGATATTTCACTTCCTTTGTTAGATTAGTTCCTAAGTATGTCATTTTTTTGGATTCTATTGTGAAGGGTATTGTTTCTCTAATTTCTGTATCAGTGAATTTGTTAACTGTGTAGGGGAATGCTATTGATTTTGGGGGGTTGAATTTGCATCCTGCTGTGCTACTGGATTTGTTTATTACTTCTAGGAGCTCTCTGGTGGAGTTTAATGGATCTTCCATGTAGATTATCAAGTTGTCCGCAAATAATGATACTTTAACTGCTTCCTTATATATTCTTATTTCTTTTTTTCACTCTCTTGATTAAAGGCTCTGGCTAATGTTTCCAGAACTATATTGAATAGGAGTGTTAATAAGGGCCAGCTTAATAACTCAGTGGATTAAGGCACCTGCAAGCAGGCGGAGGGTCCAGGGGTTTGATCCCCAGTCCTGCCCTGCTGGCCTTGCCCCAGGGGCACGCTGAGATGGCAATTGATACTGGGCATGGTGGTACATGCCTATAATCCCAGCTCTTGGGAGGCTGAACCCAGGAGGATCACTAGGAGTCCTATCTACATGGTGAGACCTTGTAGATCCTATAGACTCTTCCCTAAAATACAAAAATAAACAAGAAGTGTTGATAGCAGACATCCTTGTCTTGTTCCTGATTTTTAGTGTAAAAGCTTCTAGTTTTTCTCCATTTAGAATGATGTTGGTTATTGGTTTGTCATAGAGGGCTTTTCTCAGATTGAGGTATAGTCCATCTATATCAATTTTCTGTAGGGCTTTGATTATGAATAAGTTTTGGATTTTGTCAAAAGCCTTTTCTGTACCTATTGAGATGGTTATGTGGTTTTTCATTTTGACTCCATTGATGTAGTGTATTACATTTCTAGATTTGTGTATGTTGAACCATCCTTGAGTTTCTGGGATGAATCTTACCTGGTGATAGTGTATAATCTTCTTGATAATTTGATGCATTCTGTTACCTAGTATTATAGTGAGGATTTCTACATGCATATTCATGGAAGAATTTGTCCTATAATTCTCTTTTTTGGTTAAGTCTTGTCCTGAGTTTGTTATCAGTGTAGTACTTGCCTCCAGGAATAATTTTTGAGTATTTTTTCCTTTTCAATTTGCCCAAAGAGTTTGAGGAATATTGGGATTAAATATTCTGTAAATATCTTATAGAATTCAGCTGCTAATACATCATGAACTGGGCTTTTCTTTGTCAGTAATTTTTTTATTATGTTTTCTACTTCATTGGCTGATATTTTGTTATTCAGAGCTTTTATATCTTCTGATTCGATTTTGATAATTTGTAACTATCTAGGAATCTGTCCACTTCTATGTATTCAATTCTATGAGAGTAAAGATTTTCAAAGTAGCTATTAATGATCTGAATTTTCACAGAATCTGTAGTAATTTTGCCATTTTCATTCCTTATTGCTTGAACTTGAGTTTTTCTTTCCTATTTTTGATAAGGTTGCCTAGAGATTTGTCAATTTTATTTAATCTTTCAAAGAATCAGTTCCTTGATTCATTACTTCTTTGTATTGTTTTCCTTGTCTCCATTACATTGATTTCTGCTCTAATCTTTATAATTTCCTCATGTCTTTGGGCTTTGGGCTTGGTTTGCTCTTATTTTTCTAGAAGCTTGGGGCAAAGCATTAGGGTGTTTAATTTTTCTCATTCTGTTTCCCTAATGTGTGTGCTTACGAATATCCCCTCTGAGACCTGCTTTCATTCATTTGCTTGCATCCCACAAGTTCTGGTAAGCTGAGTTTGAATTTTAGTTGGATTGTAGATATCTCTTAATTTCTTATTTAATTTCATTTGCCTCCCACTGGTTGCTGAGGAGAGTGTTATTTAATTTCCATGCATTTATGAGTTTTTTGTGCTTTTTTTTGTCATTAATTTCCAGTTTGATGGCACTTAAGTAAGAAAATATTCACGGGATAATTTCTGTTTTCTTGTATTTACTTGATCATGATCTGTGGACTAGTATATGGTCTATTTTAGAGAACATCCTACATACCGCTGAAAAGAATGTGTATTTAGATGCTGTCGTTTGGAACATTCTTTAAATGTCCACTAAGTCCATTTATTGAATTCAGTTCAGTTTTGCTATCTCTTTGCTAATTTTTTGTCTGACTCACCTATCTTTTTGAGATAAGTGTGTGTTA
>NW_004524694.1:6976949-6984622 GCF_000260255.1 Octodon degus | reverse complement strand
GATTTAATTGGGTTGATTCTATTTGGAGTTCTATATGGGTTGGTTATCTGTATGTCATACTTTTCCCCATATTTGAAGAGTTTTCTGCTATTACTTCTGCACATATTCTTTTTATGTCATTTATGTTGGCACTTTTTTATCACTGATGCTTATTAGTCTTATGTTGTTCATCTTTGCATCATCATGCAGCTCTTGGATTATTATTTCCTGGATCCTCCCTGTTTTTAAGAAATCTTTCCTTACCTGTTTGCTACCTGCAATGGTGCCCTAAAGTCTGTAAGTCTATCTTCAACTCTCATTCAAATGATTTTGCCAACTTTTAATGAAGTTTTGAATTTCCTGTATATCTCTTTGAATCTGTTTCATGCATTCTATTTGTTTCCTATATTGCGCATTCAAGATTTCCATCATTTTTCTACTCTCTTCTATTTTTTTTTATGAGTGTCTGTTTTAGAAACACTTAGAAATTCTTTCATTATAGTTATCATTTCTTTTTATACCTGGGAGATTATTTCTGATCTGATTTTTTCATACCCTTCTATAGTTGTTTCTTTATTTCAGTTTCTATTATTTTAGAGATTTCGGGAGTATGATTTTCAATTTCTTCTACACTGATGTCTCCTGAGTTTACTCTAGGTGGGCTTGGAGTCTGAGTATGCACTTTGCTTTTTCATTTTGTCATATTCTCTTTCCAAGAGAACTCTTTATTTTGATTTCTGTCATCTTTTTGTGAAACTTTGGTATTAGCTGGCTGTATCACTTCAATAAGAACCTCTCTGTAAAGAGTCTGTTCTTTAGGTATCTCTCCTGTGCCAGAAATTCTTGTTTTGTGTGTGTCCCAAGATTTTGCCTTCTCTATCGATTGAGGGTGAGATATTGGTTTCTTTTTGGCAGTGTCTTTTGTCCCTTGGTATAGAGCTTTGGTAAGATTATTACTCAAGTGCCTCCTGATATTATTACCAAAAGCAGAACATGTGATTAAGGCAGATGTGGTATCATATTTACAGTAGTACAATTAGCAATACTAACAACAGCAAATGAAATCTAGAAATTGATGAACTTTTGTAACTATTGGTTTTGTACCTTAGACCATAGGAGCAAACGCTATAGCTATATCACAAAGCAGATTCAAAAATTGAGAATTCGTATTTCAATTATTTCCCCAGATTTCTGTCTTGCTACCTCCCCTTCATGTACCTGGAGTCTTCCAGGCAGAGAAATTCACCTCAGTTACCTCTTGCCACCTCCATGCTGCAAAGATCCTCCCATAAGCTTGGGCATCAGTCTGGGCCTTGGTGGGCCTATCAATATGCCTCAGCTCACTGGGTCTAGCTCCATCAAGCTCCAACTTGACTGGATGGGCCTGGCCTCTGGGCTCACCTCCCCTAAGTTCTTAAATATTTGGACTAGGAACCAGGAGAGCTTCAGGCATGTGCATACTGGGCCCACAGTCACAGCTGGCAGGGCCCCACAGGCTGCCCAGTGTCCTCCTACGTTTTACAATGTGGGAGCAGGGACAACACAAGCTCCACACCTGTGCTGGGCATCAAGGGACAACATTAACCAGAGTCTGGACCACCCAGAGTCCTCCTAAGTTCTTAAACATTTGTATCAGGCCATTAAAAAAAAAAAAAAAAAGATTGATATAAGGCTCTTCGTTTTGGTTACAGATGACCCAAACTTATCTTTCTTTGTAATAGAGTTACTATTGATAAATACCACATTTTCTTTATCCACTTTACCTGTTGGTATATAGATAGGCCAAATCTAATGTTTTGCTATTATGAGTTGTACACCAGTAAAAATAGATGTACGTGTATTGGTGTGGGATGATGTTTGTACCTAATGGGAAAGATATGTAGAGGGGGAAATAGCTGGGATGAATGTAAGCTGTAGTTTTGGTTTTCTGAAACTCTTCACACTGATTTCTGTGGTGCTAACCCTTTACATTCGCATCATTGATGTAGAAGGGTGCTCTTTTTCCTTTGCGGATAGGATCAACAGATTGGTTATTTTTTTATTTCTTGATGGCAATCATTCTTTTTGGAGTAAAGTGGAATCTCTGTGTTATTTTAATTTGCATTTTGAGAATGGCTGAACATGTTGAATGATTTTTCATGTACTTATTTGAGATTGGTACTTCTTATAAATGCCCATCTGTGATTTCCAACAGATGGTTTTGGTTTTCATATATTTGTTTTACATTCCTTTCTTTCTTTTCTATTCAATTTTCTTTCTTTCTTTCTTTCTTTCTTTCTTTCTTTCTTTCTTTCTTATTTTTTGGTACTGGGGATCAGCACTTAAGCTGCTGAGCCATCTCCCCAGCTCCATTTTCATTTTGCATTTTATTTAGGGTGATAGATGAGAATCTAGATTCAAACTTCTGCATATGTATAACCAGTTTTCAGAGCATTATTTGTTAAATAGGCTCCTTTTCCTCTAGCACATGGTTTTGACTCCCTTGGTGAATATCAGGTTAGTTAATGTGAATAAGGTTATTTCTTCATCTTCAATTGCATCCATTGATCTTCATGTCTGGCTTTGTGCAGTGTCATGGCATTTTTATCAATATAACTTTGGAATATAACTAGAATTGCAGAATTTAAATGACTTACATTTTACTTATGTTGCCCAGGATTGAATGTGCTGTTCTAGGTAACTTCTGACACTATATTCATTTTAAAACATTCTTTTTGTTGTTGTTCTATGAAGAATACTGTTGGTATGCTGAGTGGAATGGCATTAAATCTATTTATCAGTTTTGAAAATATGAGCATTGTCACAGTATTGATTTAATTTTCTTTTTTATAAAACTGTGGGTGTCATTATAGAGGTCTTTCACTTCCATAGTTAGACTAATTCCTATGTATTTAATTTATCTTGTTATTCTAAATGATAATTTTTCTAATTTCTGTCTCTATGACTTCATTATTGGTGTATAGGAATGATCTGGAGGTCTGTATATTGATTTTGTATCCTGATGTATTGCTGAATTGACTAATAATTGTAGGAGTCTTTTGATGGAATTTTTTGGTCTTCTATGTAAGGAATAAATTGTGTGCAACTAATGATGTATTGACTTCTCCTCTTGTAAGGATTCCTTTTATTTCTTTCCCTTTCTTTGTTGCTCTGACTAGTGTTTCAAGCACTAACAAAAGTGATGATACTGGGGCTGGAGAGATGGCTCAGTGGTCTAAAGCACCTCTTAGAACAAGCTTAGCAAAAGCATCAGGGACCGCGTTTCAATCCCCCAGCACCACATGCCAGCCAGCCCTGCCCCCTGGTGGGCTGAGCTGGCCTCTCTCTCTCTCTCTCTCTCTCTCTCTCTCTCTCTCTCTCTCTCTCAAATAAATAAATAAATAAAATTTTCAAAAGTGATGATACTGGACATCTTTATCTTGGTCCTGATTTTAGGGGAAAGTTTTCAGATTGGTTCTGTTTAATATGGTGCTGACAGTATGTTTCGCATAGATGCCTTTTTTCAGAGTGATAGAAGGTTCTTCTATACAGATTTTCATCACAGTTTTATAATGAATGGATATTAATTTTTGTCAATGTCTTCTGCACATATCAAAGTGGTCATGTGACATTGATCTTGATTATGTTTATATGATATTTTGCATTTATGTATGTGTGTATGTGTATCTTTAAACATCCTGCAGTCCAATAGCATGCAACTTACTTGGTTTCCCCCTTTGTGGGTGGCATAACTGCCCACATGTGTGTGGTGAGCTCGGTCAGTCTCAAAGGTTGCCTCCCACTAGCTGTAAGCCATGCCTTAGGTGTATCAGTTGCAGGCCTTGTCTGTATTAACTTGAGGAGGAGAGAATGTAATGAAGTTTGCCCAGTAGCAGACTCTCCGGTGGCTTCTGCCTGTGACCTCCCAACCCCACAGTTCTCAGGGCTCTCTCCAGAGGTCTTCTGCCCACTATATCACCAAGGGCCCAGGTGTCTCTTTCTGTCCTGTGGTCTTCACTTCTAGTTCCTGTCTCAGAAGCCACATTTCCCAACCTGTAGCCCTTAGGCCAGTCCCCAGGCTCTTCAGAGGACCTCCTTTACCCACAAAGTGTGTGCAAGTGGGCAGGCTCTTATGCTGTTTAAGATCTTTATGGTGTTTGTAGAAACATAGGAAAGTGTCCACTCTTGTCTGACTCCTTGGGCTTCCCCCTATCCCCTATGGCTCCAGGGGTGCAATCTGCCAGGGAGCTCAGTGCCACCCAGGGATCAGTTCATGATGTTCAGCCTGTCTCTGCCTAGGGTGAGGGGCTTTCCTTTTGGATGCTGAGCTGTGGGAGACTGCATTTCCAGTATTGAGAGGAAGACCAGGGAAGGACTATCTTTTTATCACTGGCTTTGCCTTTTTCTTGTTGCAGTCCTCAGCTTCCTTAGGATGTTAACTGTAAGTAACTCACTCACTGAGTTTCCTCTGGCAGGTGATAGAGTGTAAGGAGCTTGTTCCAGGAGTTAGCATCCTTCTAAGATGGCCCATTTATTGGGGAAATGGTGAGGGGGGTGGTGGGTGCAGACTGAAAGTAGCCCCACTCTCTTTTCAGCAACATGTATATTTGGTTTGCTCTGGAGGAATTGTTTATCGGATCAATTCTCTGTATTTGGTTGTGTTTCTCTCCACTTTTCAGAATACTTGAATTATTGATTATCTCTCTTCCAAGCTTTTCGAACTTGCCTTCCCTATCCAGCCAAATTGGAATCCCAAGAAAGGTTCTTTATAATTGTGAGAATGAGTATACTGCTTTTATGCCCATGAGAAAGAACACCATTCATTTTGAGCATATTTTGTGTATTTTGTAGTTGTGTTGTGGTTACTGGATTGAAAGTTCAGGACTGTGAACTTTAAATTTTCCACTATTCCTAAAGAAGGGTGCCTACTCAGGCTGAAGGAGCCTTGTTGCCTGCCTATCGAGATGGACAGCAGCAGGGAATGTGAAAGAAGGATGGCTTGGAACATTTCAAACATCAGATACAGATTCAAGCTACATACTACTGTCCATTTTTCAATTTAATGACTGACTTTTATCAGTTTTTTAATTTTTTTGACTTAAGTCATGATGACACATTATGAGTCTTCTCACAGGAGAAGTAAAAAGAGGTGAATATTTCATTCAACGCCCAATTCAAGAAGTTATCATTGTGTGGGGCCAGGGAGATAGCTCAGGGGTCTAGGCATCTGCCTGCCATCCCAAGAACCAGGGTTTGATCCCTGTTAACACATGCCATGGGGGACCCAAACCAGGGCTGGTGCTGCATGCCTGTAATCCCAGTACTGGGGAGGCTGACACCGGGGGATCTCTATTGAGTCCAAGCTGCATAGGGAAAGCCTATACCAAATAAATAAATAAATGATTAAATAAATAAAAAGAAGTCATCACTGTGTATTGGGATGAGTGAAAATAATGCCTTATTTTTACAAATAAAACTGAGAGTTCTAGGGAGTATGTGAAACGTTTTGGTGAGACCTCATATTTTGGCCCTAGTATGTATAAGGGCATGTGAGACTGATTTGTATTTTGAGTATGGAGTAAGAGATTTATACCTTCTAGAAGATGCCCTTGGATAAGGAAATATGGCTATTGGCTGACTACATGCCAGTACATTAGCAGCAGTCCAGAGCATCTGTGAAATCACATACCTGGGGCTGATTGCTGAGAAGGCACATAGTTTAGACAGCTGCCTGGCGTTCTTCTACTGGCCCATGGTTCCTTTACCAAGAATGTCTTGATAAAGTTATAAAGTAGCAGCTTCCCATGGAGTTCAATCCTATGTGACCAAGGTGGTCATAAGATCTCTAAGGTACACAGACTCCTCTGGGTATTAATTCAGTTGATCCCAAATAGCTCTTCAGCTTGCTAAGTGGTCCAGAATAGGAGCAAAACTATGACATCTGCTGAGGACTGCAAACAAGAAAGATTTCACTCTTGCACAGATGGGCTATACCAGAGAGCCTCAGTTGACTGTACGGTGAAGGTATTATTTCCACTTTAGGAGAGAGTTCTCAGAGCCATGCTCAACCTGCAAGGTACTACTTCCACAACTCAGGGCAAACAGTGTAACAGGGTGAGGAGAAGTGTGGCAGACTCAGGGTCTGCATGACCCTCCATCCAGGAAAGATGATCTTGTGGACAGAATTCATCACAGCACTGGCATGTGACACAGGGTTGGAGAAGAAAAGAGAATCTTCCTAGAAAATGCCTGGCTGTTGTGGGTGGTCCCGAGGTTCTACCCTCAATTAAAATGGTGAACATTGGAAGAAGTTGATATAGTCTCTACACTGAATTTCTTGAGGACATTGGGAGTTGTAGACATTTTTTTAAGACTCTACACAAAGGTAAAACACATTCAAGAAAAGACTTGTATGAGACAGTGAAACTTTCCCTTTTGTGGCTTATTAGAAGTCTCTGGCTCAGTGGACTAAAGTGTCTGCTTAGGCAGGCCACAGGGACCAGGGCTCAATCCCTGGCATGCCATGCTGGCTCTGCCCCTGTAGTGTGCCGAGACGGCTAAGGAGACTGGGTGTGGTGGTGCGTGCCTGTAATCCCAGCGCTTGGGAGGCTGAAAACAGGAGAATCACTATGAGTACAATCTGTGTAGTGAGACCTTATAGATCCTGTACTGAATGCATACATCAAAAAACAAGTCTCAGATAATTGTTTGAAATGAATATTCTTCAAGGATGATATCATCAGTGTGATTTATTACTTTCATTTTCCAAGAAAATTGGGTGCACATATCATTTGACATTTTGAAGACTGCAATGGCTGGTCTGCAGAGGAGTACAGGTAACTAGGTAAAGTAGTTCTTTGGAGCTAAAAGTAAAGACACCAAATTGTTGCATTATCAAAGGTGAAGGCTAAGAGGCTGTTAAAATAGACACTTAGCAGGACATTCAAATCAAATCAGTGAAAGTAAAATAGCAACAGGTGATTGAATGTAATATTGATTATGGTGGCCAAAATGGGTAAGATCACAGAATTAAGTTTGTAGTAATCCACTATGAGATACCATTTATATTTTTCAAGGTTTAAAGATAGTCAAGTCAATCTATTAAATGGAAAAATAATGAATATAATCACCCTTTTCTCTGAATAAGTATTCTGTAATGGGTTTCAATCTTTGAAGGCCTTTCATCATTTTACATACAGACATGTTAATTATTTTAATTGAGGGTAAAGGTCAATGCAATTCCAATTTGTCAAGCATGTTTAAAGTACTAAAGAATTTATTACATTACTCTGCACAGAGTTTGCATGACCACCTTGCGATATTTATGCAATGCAATAATTTTGATGATTAATAAGAAGACTGCTTCTTTGTTCTCTGTTTTTTATTTTAAAACTTGTTTAGATTATAGGGCATGCCTTGCTTAACTTTAGTGAAATTCTTCATAAAATATTTAACCTCAGTCTGTCCACTTAAGCTACATAGTCTCGTCGGCTGGTACTTCTTCGTTAATATTAAAATTGATTTAGAGACTGGGTGTAGTGGTGCATGCCTGTACTCAATACATTAAAAAAGAAAAGAAAAAAATCAATTCAGAGCTCATGTTGTAGAGACACCAAGATAAGCGAGACATGTTTTATTTATTTTTTTTTTTTTTGCTTCATAAATTCTTCTGCAAATATTAGATTTCTAATTGGTCAAAATTGTTTTACTCTTTC
>NW_004524694.1:6975183-6976336 GCF_000260255.1 Octodon degus | reverse complement strand
ATTTTACAAATTCATAGAGCAGCGCATCACATGGTAACCACTCTTCTACACATCTGGTCATCCAACTAGCTTATATAATATACAGACTATCAACATTTTTACGTAGATTTTATAGAAGAGGGGCCAGTGTCCAGGTACTACACACAGCCAACAATTACAAGGTAAGAATCACACTTCCCAACCTCACATTAGAGCTCATACTGGAATCAAGATGTGTGCTTCATTATCAGACACCTGGAATGAGGCTATAACACAATTCAGGGGTGCGTTAAGGAGGACTCCACTCTTTTGCCAATGTTTCTGATGCACTGACCTCCTCACGTAGGCTGATTACATCTACGTGGAAACTTCAATGGAATCCAACCAGTGTAGCGCAAAGCAGCATGGAGACCTCAGTGGTTGAATTGCCCAGAAGGCTGCAGAGCCAAGTATCTATTGAACTAAAGCAGGAGAAGCAACACCTCCTCTAGGCAGCGCCACTGGCTGCTCACAGTCCTCACTGCGTCCCTTGTGGTAACCCAATTGTTGGGTTTTGAGACTGCTGGCGTCACACGAGCATCAAGGGAATACTAAGTTTCACCGCTCATATAGGGAGGCTGTGACTCCCAAACACATCCCCAAAAGACTCACTAATGTGTCCCCTAATACATCTGAGAACAAGGAAAGGAGACTGACTTGGGCTTTACTGAGGTTGTGTATGGAATTGTGGCGAGGTAGTAGATGCTGTGCACAAGTGGAAACGCTCATGATTTTTATGGAAAGCTTGTGAACATGTCCTAAGATGTGGGAACATGCACCAGTGGCAAAGCTCCTTGGTGTGGATTCCTAACCCTTAAGCGGGCTCTGTAACTAGAGCACCTGAGGTTATAATTTTCCATTAGTACCAAAGAGACGAAGTGTCATGGGCTTGCCCATAGTTGGGCAAATGGGGAATGGGGAGTGATGGGATTTAAAAGCTACCAACAGCCAAAAGTGCCCCACCCTTGGGGTGCACTGAGATGGTGATTGAGACTAGTTATGGTGGTGTGTGCCTGATACCAGCACATGGAAGGCTGAGAACAAGAGAAGCATTAGAAATCTGATCTAGTAGTGAGACCCTGAACACTCTGTAGACCCTTTCCTAAAATACAGAAAAAAAAAGAAACTTAAAAAT
>NW_004524694.1:6968284-6973814 GCF_000260255.1 Octodon degus | reverse complement strand
GAGAAACAGCACAGCAGCAACTGGCATGTCATGACAAGCAGCCCATATTCAGAAGATCAGAATGACAGGCACTCCAAGCTTGAAACTACTATTACAGATTACCATCTTCAGTGCAGTTACTTAGTTCACAGGTATCGGTTTATATAGTTATTCAGGGTGAGAATCTTTCCAATTAACTGCTATATTCAAAAATCTTCTGGAGATTCTCAGGATCATTGCCTTGCCCATCTTCTACACATAATTGTATGGCTTGACATTGTCATGTTTCCTAGCTCTTCTTCATTCCCTCTCTTGCTTAGTCCTTGAGATCCTGCTTTCCTTTTAATTGTGTTATACTTTTCTATTTCTATTTCTTCTGTTGAGTTCTTATACTAGGGAAACTATATAATATTTACACATGTCTGTCTGGTTTATCCTTATAATATGCTATATGATGTGATTAGATGACTTTTCAACTAACTATCAAATGATTTATTGGTCTCCAAGGTGAATATCTACTTGCATTTATTGTTTAATGAAAGCATTGATATTTCACAAATCATTTTAAGACCAGTGGTACGAATGAGTTATGCCTGGCAATACAAAAGAAAACTTGAGAAAATATGGTACAGGAACATGAAGGTTGATATTTTATTAGAATTTGTTGATTATGATGTTTCATCATGGTGATACTTTGCCCATTTGTGTTTTTTGCTTCATAATTTCAAAATGCTCTATTCAACAGTGATCCTATCAGACTCTTTGGTATCAGTTGGCTGAAGCCTATTTGAAGCAAAGTTCAAAGTCAAGAATGAGCACAATAACATACTTACTGGAGATGGATTTGAGCAGGCTTTATGAAATGCTGGAGAGGAAGGGGGGCTGACAGTCCAGTTGTCATAGCTTATCTGCGTCTAAGTGGTCATGTGACCTTATCTAAGTGTTTCCGTGTACAAAATGAAAAACTGGCGTCCAAGTACCTTCCCAGTTCAAAAAATATGTAAAATGTACTTTAAATTTAAAGAGTATGCCACTAGAGAGTCAGAAGTAATATTCGGGAAAATTCTACCGCCTCTTCTGATATTCAGTCTTGTTCCTAGAAGAGCATGGGTTCCCAAGTGATTTCCATCACATCTAGTCTGTTAGCTCTTCTGGAATCTAAGTCTGCTGATAAGACAGACATTCCTGGAATTTCAATAAATGTCCAAGATAGCTAGGCTACCAACCTTTCTGCATTTCAGGTCATCTTGGAGAAATGTGTAGTGCTTATAATTTCAGAAAATTTCAATGATCACCAGGAACTTGGGATATAGCTCAGCAGTATAAGCACCTGCCTGGCAAGAGCAAGGTCCTGAGTTTGATCCCCAGTACCCCCCTCAAAAAGAAAACTAAACAGCCATTCTCAGTGTTTTATGATTCTGCCAAAAGGAGGTGTTATGTTACAATGTAATCTACATCATTTATTATATTTCCTCCTTTTCAATGCATTGTATTCTTCTTTTTTGAGAATCAGGAGAAGAAATCCAGACCTTGTGCTTTCCAAGTAGACACTGTGCTTCTGGAATATATCTTGGGACCAATATTCTTAGCAATCATTTTAACTTTTTCATTTCTGTCATGAAGGTGTCATAAGTGCTGCCTAAAGAGCTTTATATGTTTTTAAATTCACTAATAATGCGAAACAATTAATTTTGTACTCTAATCTCAAATTCTTAAGGTGAACCTGAATATTCATATACAGAGATTAAATTTACACATAAAGTTTTACCACAACATTTTAGTTTTCCTATTAATAATTTTGTACATAAGGATATTTGAAATAATAAAAAGAGCAAAGCAACATAGTTCCATACACACAAAGCAATGAAACATTTCAAATAATGAAAAAACATTATACACACACACACACACACACACACACACACACACACACATATATATATACATATCTGTATATATATGTATATATATTACCCTTTCTGAAAACCTTTTTATGGAAAGTCATGACACAGCTGTTTTTTAGTATTTCATTATCCTGTCATGCAAATTCATTTATAGTATTTTATACCATAAAACATTAAAGCTAGGGGATAAATGACTCACAAAACACACAATGTGTCACAGGCAGGCTGTTGTAAACACAGAATAGTCACCACTTTTTCAGCTCACCCACCCACTTTGCAGTACCCCACAGTGACTCTTAATTGTCCCTCACTGCAGCGCAGTGCTGGTTACGTGGAGCCTACAAAGGCTTATTTGTTTCTGTTTTGATGACTCATTATTTAATTTATTTGCTTCGTGCCCAACAAAGCAGTTACCATCTGCATTTTGAAATAATTTGAAATTCCAAAGAACTACACTTCAAATACGTTAAAAGACTGAGAATACTTTTTTTTGTTTGTTTGTTTGTTTGGTTTGGTACACATGACAAACTATGGAAATGCTGTCCCAATCTCTGGTTTAAAAAATGTAAGTAGTATTTTCCTACAGCTTAACAAACTCAGTTCCTACCTCGATGATTTTGCTGAAAAGGAAAAGCTCAAAAACATGTGTAAACACAATATTTTTCTAGTTCACTGAAGCTGTATAATCTACTCAAACACTAAACTAAATATCAGAATTTTATCTTTCATGTTGCTTCCCATAGCAATTTTATATAAGTATGAGTTTTCTTCAATCCTGCATAATATTTATTTTATTGTGATGGGTTACCAGTTGTAAAATTAAAAGATTTGATTCAAAAGAAGGTAATATGTTTGAGATTGATATCTGGGAGCAAGCAATGAGAAATGGTGGGATTCTGCTGATCTAAAGCTACATGCCCCCTTGAGGATGATTTAATGACAGCAAGTTCAAAGTACATTTTGCTACAAACAAATCTTATTTGTGGCATGGATTCGATTTTCATTTGAATATGTTTGTTGTGTTTTCTTTTCTTAAATTTTATTTATTTAATGTACTTATTTATTCATTTGGTCTTTTTGTGACAAGGTCTTGATTTCCAGTTCAGGTAGGCCTGAAGCTCACTTTGCAGCCTAGTCTGGTTTTGAACTAACAACAATCCTTCTGCCTTGGCTTCCAGAGTTCTGGGAGTACAGACATACGCCACCATGCCTAGTCTATAGTTATTTAAAAAGGAGAAAAAATAAAAAGCAAAAACGAATACCATGAACAAAGACAGAAACAAAGCAACGTAAAACAATCAAAATGGTTCAGAATTTCAAAACAATAATAGAAAACTAACAATAGTTGTTATATTGAATATTGTTGTCATCAAATTTCTTGCGCAGATGACCATATATGGGTGTACAGTACTGATCAAACAATTAAATATCAACTCTTCATTTCAGTAAACCTGAATTTTTTCCTTGTTCTTTTTAGTTTTTATCTTTTAATGTATCATAAAGAGAGTATAATAATGAGTGTGACATTTGCTGTGTTTTCTTTAGAGATCTAACAACTTAATAACTTGCTGCTCCTTTACTCAATTTCCTTGCTCCTAGTTTCTTAAATATACTATAAATAATTCAATCCTCATTAGAGTTAGAAATCAATACTGTATTGCTTGTAAATGACAATAACTCAGCAATTTGATCAGTCAAACAATATGCATGCAATATGCTTTGATCTAGAAGCTGAATTCAAAGATTTTGTAAGTTATAGTTTTTGTCCTGCTGGAGAACACAGAACAAGAATAAGCTAATAGACAAATTTATGTAAAACTGTGAAAAAGATTTATATATTGTGAAAGTGCACCTTGTAAGGGTACAATTAGAATCAGGAGGAGTAGCCTGAAGCAGACCAGCAGCTAATTTTGGAGATAAGGTCACGTGCAGTGAGTGGCCTTAGTGTTAGAGATGGTACAGTGGTAGAAGATTAGAAAAGAAGATTTCAGCCAGCGTGAACCACACAAGAAAAAGCGTAGATATACAGTATGTGATTTCTCCAAAACTATGTGTGTTTCACTGTGGATAAAGGCATTACATCCGAAGTTGTTACACTTGGACTGACCCATCAGAGAACTGGTTATGGGGGGCAGGTCAGGCTCCTTGTTCAGTTCAACAAATGCCTACTGTGTTGCCCCTGGGATTCAGAACACTATTTTCTAGGCTGAGGTACCTGATGTCCAGTGAAAGAAAAGTCTTTATTGGTCCCATTATCCTGAACTTTAGCTGACTACTCAGGAAGTCAAGGGACACTATCCAGCATAGAGCCACAATCTCCATGGTCAGAACTTAGAAATATGTCCTTGTGTGGTAAATGATCACTTGTCAAGCTCCTAGATGACTTGGGAATCCTTGGCCATCTGCCTCTACCCTTAGATCTTCTACACCATAATGAGGGTGGGGTGTGTAAAAGCATCTGACAAGGCTGACTTGTCTGGAAGAGCTGACTGTGAAAATAGCACAAAAATAAAAATACACCTAAATACATACACAAAATTATAGGTTCTGCTAATGAACATGCAGGGTACAAAAATATGGGGCTATTTTGAGGGGGTTGATAAGAGAATCAAATTAGAGAGACCAGTAAAGATTACAGTTATCTGAAAACTAGAAGATACAAAGTTAGAAATTTGTCATGTGTACTGTAGAAATGAAGATGCTAAAACATGAGGTCGCCAAAGCACGCTGGGCATTTCTGGTATATCCTTGGTGGCATGATGTGTGTGGCTGCTCCAGGGACATTGCTGAGAGAGAGTGGCAGGACTAATTTTGGCAGTGAGTAAAACTGATTTTATTTTTTAGTAGAGGAAATTGGAAGAGTGTGTGTGTGTGTGTGTGTGTGTGTGTGTGTGTGTGTGTGTGTGTGTGTTCTAGTGTAGTTCATGGAATCAAAGAAAAGAATGATGAAAGCAGGCATGTGCTCATGAAGAGCCAATGAAAACCATGAGATCCTTTGCCAGAGCCCTTTCCGCTGTCTGGACTTGTGCCTCACCTCCAGGCTTGATCATCAGCTTTACAGGTTCAGAAATTTAGTGCTGTCAGTTAGCTCATCCTGTATCCAAACTTCAGAAGACTGGTTTGCATTGATTTTCATTCATCAGAACCAAGAGGGACTGATTTATAAATCACAATGCCAATTGACCAATTTATTGCAAAAGAATTTCCAGCAAGCTTGTCAGTCCTGGACCTTGGCCTAGAAGCCTTCATGCTGTGGATAGATCTGCTCCTTGAACAAGACTGCAATTAATTATAGGATAGATCAGAAGTTTATTGAAATGTAAGGATATCTTGAAAAGGGTCTTGATGTACTTAATGGAAATTCACAGCAAACTACTGTAGAACAGTTTGTATCTACACAGAGGAATTTTTTCTGAAGTATTCACTAAAGCAATCTTTCTGAAATTTTCAGACTATACTGTTACCCATTTGAGGAGGTAGTGTTAGGTGCTTGGATCTAGAATATGCCTCAAAAGTCTTATTTGCTCATTAATATTGTATTTTTGAAGTTATTTGATAGTGACAGCGCCATATTTATCAGTGCTGGTGTGTTGATGGGTTTGTAGTTAATTGTACTGTTAGGAGATGGGGCTTAGTTGGAAGAGATC
>NW_004524694.1:6962190-6968079 GCF_000260255.1 Octodon degus | reverse complement strand
CT
The DNA here is from genome assembly GCF_000260255.1 of Octodon degus. Lineage (NCBI taxonomy): Eukaryota > Metazoa > Chordata > Mammalia > Rodentia > Octodontidae > Octodon > Octodon degus. The sequence goes on along the minus strand of NW_004524694.1, from coordinate 6,968,077 downwards.
CTCTCTCTCTCTGCCTCTGCCTCTGCCTCTGCCTCTGCCTCTGCCTCTGCCTCTGCCTCTGCCTTTGGTAAACTGAGTAACTTTCTGCCTTCACATCCACCACTATGATGTTTCTACCTTGGAACCAGCTCTCCACAGATTGAATCCACCCATGATAATGAAGCAAATTAAGTCTCTTCTTTAAATTGTGGGTGTCAGGTCTTGTAACTCAGCAACAAAAATCCTCACTACTACAGAAAGTTGGTACCAGGAGTGGAGTCACCGCCACAACTGAACTCGAATGTGCGATTCAGAAACCTTTGCAACTGGTTCCCAGGAAGGGTTTAGGAAGGTGTGGTGTGGAGATGTGTGGTAGAGAAGGCCCAGAGAACTGTAAGAAGTGCTTGATTCATGATTTGGGCACCACTCAGAAGATGGAAATGCTGATAGGAATTTGGACAGTAAAGGCCACACTCAGGCAGTTTCACTTGGGAACAATGAGTCAGTATACACTTGGACCAAGTGGTGTGTTGTGTCACACTCCAGCAGAACATCTGTTGGTATTGTGTCCATGTCTTGAGACTTTGTAGGAGACTGAGATTAAGGATGGATGCAATGATGAACTGCTAAGGAAGTGTACCATTAGGAGGTAGGGCCAGGTCAGAAGAGGTGTGTCCATGGGACCGCCTCAGTATTTCCTTTCTCCCTCTGTGTCCTGGCTGCTGTGAAGTGCACAGCCTTCCTCCTCCTACCACGATGCTTCTGCCTCAGACCCAACCAACCAAGCACTCGATCTCCTCAAACCATGAATCAAGTTAATCGTCTCCTTCTGCAGCAAGTGGGTGTCATTGGTGTGTCCAGTGACAGGAAAGGCACTAATACAGTCAAGAAGAGAACATCAAAAATGTTTGAAAAGACTGGGTTGAAAGTTGGAAAATTTTTCTAGTCTTTTGCTGAGGCCATGTCAGAGTATTTAATATGCCAATATTGTCATTATAATTCTGAGAGGGGGTCAAGAAGGAAGGGGAGAACAGAAGAGAGGAAAGAAGGGAGGAGAAGACAGGAGGGGAGAAGAGAGGAGAGGAGGGGAGGGCAGTGGAGGGGAAGTAAAGGGAGGGTAAGGGAGGAGAGGAGCGGAGAGATTAAATAAGGCTTTCTAAATTAGTAACTCTATGAAAATATTACACTAAAAATGTCCTTTCATTATTGAAATTTCTATTTTTTATCAAAATCTGAGTTTGACAACTTCAGACAAGTTAAAGCTACTGTTCACTTATGACTGAACCAGTAAATGAATCAAGTACTCCTTATGCCTAAATAGAGAAAAGGTCTCCTTTTTTATTTTTATTTTTTTCTTTTTCAGAACTTGGGATTGAATTCAGGCCCTTGCACTTGTCAGGGAAGCACTCATTCCACTGAGCCATATCCCAGACCCCAAGGTCTCCTTTTTCTAAACTCTCATCTACCATACTTAGTAACCAAAATATGAGATGAATCTTATTTCAGTTAAATGAATCATCTTAAGATTGCTTATTTTTGTTGATAACAACTTTTTTGTTGATAACAACTTTTTTGTCTAAAATTATGATTTTTATATATAAGTATGAAAATTAAGCATGATAGACAAAAATTGGATTTTTATTTTATTATAAGAATGTCAGTTTTTAAGATGGCAGCTATTTAAAGTTATAAAAATCATCCTGTTATCAGCAGTATCATACTGTGTTGCATTGAATGATGTAAAATTAAGTTGAGAATTTCCAGGCTAAACAAAAATTCTTAACAGGAGTAATGCTACTAAAATCCTATAGCATGTTGTGTAACTCATAGTTCTTGCTGAAATATTTCATATAATACTGTAGAAACATGTCTTTTGAAGGTCTTAAAATACATGAAATGTTACAGTTCTTGTGTCCTAAGTTTATATGTTCAAGAAAAGTGACTTCCCATTATATGAAGAGATGCATATAAATGTCTGAGGATTAAAGAGCGCCAGCTCAGGATGGTGGAAAGGAGTCCGTGCATGAGGCAGAGCTGAAGATGAGGCATGTGAATGCTGAGATCAAGTTTTCAGCCCTGTATCAACCTCAGGATCTCCTCATCCCCTTCTCTTCTCAATATGTCCTCCTGTATTTATGCCTGCCTTCTCCTCACACTAGTTTGAAAGCACCTTGGTCTCCCAGAGCTGCTTCTAGACACCTGCTGATGTAGGACTGCAGCAGGCACTGCTGCTGGTCTGAGCTTCTTGCAAGAACCCAAGCCCTTACTCCTCCAAACCCATCCAATATGCCTCCTGGGGTCAAATCTCAGGGACACAGTGCCTGGTTCTCATAACCCTCTCTGAATTTTCATCCCTTTTTCCATGAGGGGACAACAGAGTAGAGGGAAAAACTCCAACTTATTAGCCAAAATAACCCCATACTATATTTTAGTTTAGATATCTGCACATGGCTTTTGAAGTTCAGAAACATGAAAGTGACCCTTCTCTCCTGCTCTCATCAACACCCTAAAGTAGGTTAGGTGTCCTGAATCTAGTATCGTATGCTGGGGAACAAAGCACGTGGCCAAGTTCTGGGAATGGAGAAAGAACTCTTATCAACATCACAAAATACCATTAGTATGTAAATATGTTTATTAGCGAGATTGATATGTGGATTTTAGTTGGGTTTATGATTTTTCAGTTTCCATTATTGGCTCTCGAGACATTTTTGCATCATGTTTTGGATTTATATTCATATGTAATGAATGGTAGTATCTGGCCATGTTCATGTAAACTTGAAACAGCGCAGCCATCCAAGGACACTGGTGGCTACATTATCTGGGTACAAGCCTATCACATATACTGCATCTGTGATCTCAGGCAAGTCATGTATTCTCTGACACGATTTCGTCTATTGAGTAGGGACAATCTTATATATTTTATGGGACACATTCTCAGCCACATGATTCTTGTGAGCCCCAAACATGGACTATGTATGTGCACTTGCGCATGTGTGCATGTTTACATCGCTCATTGGCAGGCTCTGTGTGATGGGTCGTTATGTTTTCAGTTGTTTTCTTTCCACATGTCTAATTATTTAAAATATACCCTTTAAATTATACCTTTCAAAGTATAACTTCGAGTACTGAGCAAATAGGTTCCATTTGTTTTCTTCAAATTGTAGACTTCCCCCTTTTCAGGAAGTACACACATAGTATGTCATTAATAGAATTTTGGAGAGTCATTTATTTCTACTCCATGCTTTCTGCATCTTACGAGCTCTAACTATCCCAGCATCACTTATTTAATGAAATCTAATATTCACTATCTGCAAGTTGTTAAATCTCTTGTACCTGGTGATTACTTTTCTCACCTACTAGATAAATTAAAAAACTCAGGCTGGGTGTGGTAGTGTGTGCCTATAATCCCAGCACTTGGGAGGCTGAAGCAGGAGGATCGCTGCTAGTTTGAGGCCAGACTGGGCTACAAAGTGAGTTCAAGTCCTGTCTGAACTTCCCCCTGAGACCCCTGCCTCACAAAAGAGCAACCTAAGTTAAATTAAACTAAATTAAATTTTTAAAACTGACTTTGTTCATCTTTGCTAATTTCTCCTATATTTTTCTGTGAATTTTCTACTTAAAACAAAAAATGACCCTTTACAAATACTATGTACTTTTAAGGCATATTTTCAGATATTTCTTCCTGCTCTTTAGAACTTGTTTTTGGTAAAATTTGAAATATTGTACCCTTCCACATTTTTTCAGCTTTAAAATTTTGTTTGGCATTTGCTCGTTTATGAACTTTTATCTGTAAGTGGTTTCCAATTATTTTAGAGATCAAATTAAACTATTTAGATAGTTTTTGCACTGAGACAGCAAACTGTGATTTGATATGTTTTATTCTCTCATAACTTAGATTTAAATAAGTATTATATCTTTTGAAAGAAGGAAAGACTAAGTCCTGCAATTTCAATAAGCGAACATGCTGTGTGATCCTAAGTATCTTTGGGTCATAACTTTATTTTCCTGACAGATAAAATGTTGGGGAAAAAGACATTCTTTAGGGAAGTCTTCACTGTAACTTTCTTGCTGTATACTTTGTCTTCATTTTTTTCCATAATTTTATTGAGAAACAAATAGCAATGAGACAGTTTCAAAACAGGTTAGAAGGACAGTTATAATAATTAATATGTGGCATACTGTTGTCTTCCTAGTAGTTATTCATAACACAATATGCAGATGTGATATCTTGTCTAAACACTATTACTACAAATCTTTCCTCTCATTGAACTAAGAGAAAGTAGGCACCTACAATATTTGAATTCACCTGTTAGTGATGTTCTACAGCTCCTGACCACTTTCCAGGTCAGTAGAGTTAGATGCATAGTTTGGCTTTGCATTTTCTTGTTGGAAAGTTTGGTCAACTTACTTATTCATGTATTTTTTTAACATGAGGAAATAATTATTTAGGGTTTTTTTGCGGGGTGGAGGTGGTGCTTTCTACCAGGAATAAGAATCTGATGAAGAATGCTTTATTTTGTGAATTTAGCACATTATCTGGGATGTGTAAAATGTTCTGTTAAGGTTAACTAGCATTTAAAATAACATCACCTTCCTAAGTAACTGCAATTTTCCTAACTGCATTTTTTCTGTTCATTGCATTTCCTCATTCTTGATTCAAATCACAGGACATAGAAATCTTCAAAATATTCCAGGAAGTAGATTTTTATAATTTTCAGATATTATACAAATAGAAATAATTAAATATTTATGCAAAGGAAATTTAAACTATAGAAAGCATTTGCTTAGTCTACATTGTTATAAAGAGTTTTTGTTTGTTGACACTGGTGTTACGGTAATTAAAGGCACAAGTCGGTTTTAATTGCTCCAATATCCTTGTTTATTTGATGTACTCTAAATGGTGTGGTGTTTCACCAGATCAGCCTGTTCTGATAACATAGAACAGTGTTAATGTACCTAGGACAGCTATGTGAGATTTCTATTCAAAAATTAAAAGAAAAAGTTACTTTTTCAACAAGCAACAGATGCACAACATAATTGTCTTTTCAACAATTGCAATGTGAAAATAACCTTTAAAGTTTTTGAAGTTGCCAAAATATTTTAAATAGTCAATAAAGTCTTGCCAACCCATTCAGTATTTTACAGCTATGAGAATAAAAAGCTACATCTATTGGCTCACGAACTTATATTCGTGCTTAAGAGATTTTTAAAAAAGATTTAATCACAAAAATTAAGCTGCTCAGAGTGCCTGGTTTTCTGTTTTCAATTCTTTCAGTTTCTTAGGGTACACATGTACTTTTACAGAAATGATGTAAACTACAAATAGAACAATCCCTTCCATCAGCTCTTTTATACTTCAGTTAAGGGTCCTCACGTTTCTGAGGGCTATATTCAGCCCTCAGAATATATATTAGGTGTGACTCAACCAACATTGTATTTCAAATGTGAATCAAATATGAAAAGCAAATATGTTTCTGCAATGTCAACTCTGAGTTTCTCAGCCCTTGTAAATAATTCAGCTTCGTAGTTTGCTAAGATTTCAACCTTATCACATAGAAAAGTCAGACATGGGCTGGATGATCTCACTTGCCTCTTACCTGGGCATCTTGCAGGGTGCTTGGCAGTATGCTCTGGCAGATTGTTTATAAACAGATCATAAAATCACAGCTGGGGATGATTTCAGCCACTGATTCAGGGATGGAAATATAAGCCAAATGAACAGATGCCAGGGAGAAAATCAGTGCCTTATCAAGATAATAAATTATCCTGGGCTATGTTTAAAAAAGTATGTCTGAACACTGAATAGCTTTACAGAAAATAAAATGGAAGCTCTATTATGATCTGTCTAAATTTAATCATTTAAAATATTTTATGCTTACAATTATAAGTAAATTATAATTAATTTACT
>NW_004524694.1:6957767-6962090 GCF_000260255.1 Octodon degus | reverse complement strand
ATATTAAAATACATTTCATCTTATTTAAAATATTTTATATTAACTCTAAAAAGTTACAAAGGGCAAGTAATAGCTTGTTTATTTTTATTTTATTTATTTTTTTTGTTCTTGTTGTTGGAACCGGGGATTGAACTCAGATCCTTGCGTTTGCCAGTCAAGCGCTTATCCTACTGAGCCATCTCCCCGGCCCCAACAGCTTGTTTTAAATCATCCTGATTCTGATAGTCAGGAATAATAGCTCTTACCTTTGCTAATTACCTTCAGCTTTTTCTCTAACGATTCACATTTAATTTGAATAAAATAGTGAGTATAGACTATATAAATTCCTTTACAATTTTTAGCCATTTATGGTATTTTATGTAAGCCAAGTATTATGCTTTCCAGTATGTTTTTATTATTTGTATAATTGTATACATTTATTTATTTTACATTTATTCCAAAGTTTAGACATTTCTATAATGGAGACCATTTACACTGTTTTCTCTGTTTTTTTTTTTTTTTTTTTTTTTTTTTTTTTTTTTTTTTTTTTTTTTTTTTTTTTTTTTTTTTTTTTTTTTGTATTCTTCACAAGTGTCTTTATGATAGATAGGTTTGTATACAGGTATGATGGTAACACTGGTTAGTTTTTAGACTAAATTCCTGCAAGATGAATTATGAGTCAGTGACTGTGAATGAGTATGAAGCTCTTGATACTATTTTTGAACTGTCTTCCAAAAAGCTTTAGCCAATTCACAATCCCACTGAATGTGTTACAAATCGTTCAGATCACTGAATCCAACAGCGCTTTTGAAACAAACTTCTGCTGTTTAAATAGAAACTTCAGCCAGTCAGCTACAAATTCAGAAGCATTTCTTACAATTAGATTGCCTGGGAAAAAGGCATTTATTTGGTAGGAGACCATAGATTCTTATACCTGGATGAATTTACTGCATTCAGTCCTTAGCTCTGCATTTTCTTTTCTTTTTTCTTTCTTTGCTTTGCTTTGCTTTGCTTTTTCTCTTCTCTTCTCCTCTCCTCTTCTCTCGTCTCTTTCTTCTCTCCTCTTCTCTTTTCTTCTCTTCTGGTTTCATTCCCCTTCCCTTCCCTTCCCTTCCCTTCCCTTCCCTTCCTTTCTCCTTCCTTTCTTCTTTCTGTCTGTCTGTCTTTCTGTCTTTCTTTCTGTCTTTTTCTTTCCTTCTTTCTTTTGCTTTTTCCCCTTCCACAGTACTATTATTTTATAACATATTTATTTATTTACTTCTTTATTTTATGTATTTACTGCAGGGTCTACAGGGTCTTACTATGTAGATCAGACTCACAGTGATTCTCCTGTTTTCAGCCTTCTAAGCACTGTAATTAAGGTGTGCACCTCCACACCCAGTCTCAATTGCAGGCTCAGAGAGCCCCAGGAAAAGGGCTGGCACAGCACACTGGGGATTGAACCTGGCTGCTGCACTGTGCCTAAGCAGGCACTTCAGTCTGCTGAACTATCTGGCTGGCCCTATCCTGGTGTTTTAACAGGAAATAAAAAATACTGAAAAAAATAAAACATTAGAAATGATTCAGAGATTCACTAAATACATTATTAGGAAGAAAAAGAAACTGTTCAAAGGGAAAAGGAAAAACTGGAATGAAGAAAAGGAGAAGAGAAAACTGCATTTTTCAAATCAAAGTTTAACCAGTCCTGTAAGATTCTAATTCTCCAGTGACATTTACTACATACAGATCTAAAGTAAGATGATATTTTGTTAATTCACCCAGAGAATTATAAGTGTTAAATAGGCCAGAATACTACCTTTCGAAGGTCAATAGGTTCTTTCTGATTTGACTGTCTTCCTGGAAATCTTACACCCAAAAATTACTTTTCAGCACAGAATCATAGCATAAAAGGTTTTATGGTAGTAAGTGACTTTTTAAAGAGAGAGCACCCTAAAGCATACTTCTGTGCTATAGATTGTACTCTTTGTTTTTTGCTTTTTTCTGTTTTGCTTTCTACTATGCAAACTGGGTATCATCTTTACCTCAATACCTTAATTTGATTATTGATCAATTTTAAAACTACAGTTTACATTATACAATTTTGGTGAGATATTATTTTAAAATATTTGTGTTTTCATTAATGAAATTGTAAAACCATATATAGGTTAATGTATTGAACATTTACATTTTTGTTTGGTTTGTTAAATCAATATTACATTTCAGAAACAAAATTTTAAAGCCTCTGTTTAGTTGTCCCCCAAAGCCGCATGCAGTCCTTGGAGCAAACTTCCAGAGATTGTGATTACTTCATGCTCCAATGCAGGGATTATGGGTGTGAGTGTGACACCCTACCTGGGGTGAGTAATCTGCATGAAATATAAGGACTTGACAGAGGCTTGGGAGCTGCCACAGCCTCTGTTCCTTTCTTTCCTCTTTGCCATCTTCTGCCACCATGAACTGCTGCCCTCTGCCATGTGCCAGTCTGTGTATGGACTGAAACCTCTACTAACTGTGAGCTAAATAAATCTTTCCTTCCTTAATGTGGGTCAGGTATTTTGTCTCTAGCAATGAGAGAAAAGTAGCTGAGACAGCCTCAGTAGTCAAGCTATCTTTTGTTAGTAGGTGTGAGTAGTGTCATGATTTTACTCACTGTAGGGGATTGGCACTTGTGCATAACAATTTCAATTCCTGTTTTATCCCCTTCTCTTCACATATATTTTATTCTTCCGGCTCCAGCCCATTTATTTATGAGATCATATAAATTTAACAATTATAGGTACAGACTGAAAATGTGACTAATCAGACTAGTAGGCCACAGAAAATATAAAACACATACTAAGTCAGTATTCACCAACTGTTTGTAATGTGCACCATTCTGTATACTACTTGTACTGTGAAAAAATGCAACTAGTCTCATGTTCAGTGTTTGGGGATCATAGTACCTTTTGCCAATGTAGGTCTTGAATTCTATAGCAACTCAATTTTAAATCTGACCTCCATTCCTAATAGAACTACTAGATTGAACAAGCTTCTTAAGTTCTGTTGTTTTTAGGTTCTTCATCTGTAAAATGATGATAATATTCTTCAACATGTATTGGGATTATTCATATAAATAATCATGTAAGTACCCAGAATGTAAAACTTTTTCATTGAAACTTTGTTACCACACAACAGAATTGATCAAAATAACCAGTGAAAAGCATTGTTATTTCAAAATCTCTTTGCAAAGTTGGGATTTCTAATGCGTATATATTATGCTTATTTTCATTTCCTGAAGATTTTTCTCTTAAATCTAGAAATAATTTAGAATGAAACTAGTTCTACTGATGATGGGTAATTTTTTTTTTTTTTTTTGCGTTACTAGGGATTGAACTCCGGACCCTGCACTTGCCAGGCAAGCACTTATTCTACTGAGCTATCTCCCCAGGCCCCTCTGATGGGTAAATTAATAGAATGTTTCTGTTAGAACCTTAAATCAAAATATTACACAAACTAATCTTCTTTTAGAAATATAAGATATGTGAATTGTGTGTGAAAAGCTAAAATTATTAAAATGTCATTACCTGAAAATAAAACAGTTGCACATTAGAAAGTTTAAAAAAATGGATCTTTGAAAAATAACAAAACTGAATAAAATATAGACTCTTTGGCTCTCCTCTGTAACACTAATAAGGAATACATAGTATTAAAGGAATCAATATGCTCATGATTTTATAAGAAGCTTCTGAATAAGAGATTCACAAAATGAGTCATTAAAGCTCTGTATAAAGCTAAATTCTCAGACTTAAATATTTTTAAATTATTTATACTACATAAAATCATGAGCTTTTTAAAACATGTTGGTTTGACATCTCTAAGTTTTCTGTATAGATTATGAAGGAAAGTGTTACACATACCAATTAAAGCCCATGTTAATGAAGTCATTTGTAATAGTAGAAAATAAAAACATGAAGGATTCTTGATGGGCCTTTACACGGGACATAATAGCAACATCTCCCAGCATTGCCACCAAGAATAGTTGAAAGGTAAAACATAATGTATTTAGGTCAATAAATTTCATGAAGATTACTCAAAAGTAAGTTTTTTATTTCCTGTTCTCCAGAGAAAGTTCAAAAGGTGGTAAATTTCTGGAAACCCTATTATGTAACAGTAGTAAGTGGTGAGGAATATATATATTTTTTACATCAGTTATTTTTATTTTAAAGAAAAAAAATAAAAACAATGGTACAAAATCTCAAAACAAGATTTTAGGAGAGTAACAATGGTTAGTACATTGTGTATTGTTATTGCCAAAGTAGTTTCTCATATTATAAGATATAAGCAAGAAATAATAAATAAACAACATAGGTACAAATCTCTTTTTTT
>NW_004524694.1:6929052-6956296 GCF_000260255.1 Octodon degus | reverse complement strand
TGTCTTCTGACCTTTGGTGTAGAGCTTAGATAGAGTTATTACCTTAGCACCAGGTCTGGCTCTATGAAACTCACATTCCTCCAGGTGGGTGTTGTTTGGTTCTGGCTGTGTGCTCCACTTCTTTCTGCTGCAGGCATTAGAGTTGAACCCTTTATGTCTCTCTGGCAAGATGCTCTGCTCCTGAATCAGCTGGGTGGGTTGCCTCTAGCCTCTTTGCAGGGAGTTCTGCTGAAGGGTTCCCTGCTGGGCCTGCACTCTGGGTCGAATGAGGATCCGGAGGGCCCTGGGTCGTCTCACTCACTCGCTGGGCCTGCGCTCTCGGGCTTAAGGATCTTGATAAGGAGTTTGGGCTTCACCCGATACAGAAGTTACATTTCTTGTTATATTGGTCTTGCTTTATCTTGGTCTGCCAAGCACAAGGTCCTGAGTTCAATCTCTGGTACCAACACAAAAAAGCCTCCTCCCTAATAACAAGCCAAGAAATGCAGACAACTTTCAAATCCATGGAGGCTGTGCCAGTTACTCTTCTCTCGTTGCTGGGTCAAATACCTCACACCCAAAATGAAAGAAGGAAAAGTTTATTTAGCTCACGGTTACTGGAGATTTCAGTCCATACTCAGCTGGCTTCAAGGCAGAGCGGCACATGACAGAGAGCAAACTTTCCTGCTGGCAGCAAAGAGCAGAGAGGTGAGGAATATTTTAAGGAGCACTTGGTGTGAAGAGTGCTCCATGAGATGTGATTGGGTGAGTGGACAGAAGAGAGAGGGCAACAGATTTTGGTACACAGCAGAAAGGAAGCTGTGAACACACCCTTTTCTAAGAAGTGGGTTCTAGTATACACTGAATTTTTAATCACTCGAACTATTTAAATAGAAACTATAAATGGGTACCTAGACCCACATGCTGCCCCAGCCCCAGCCCCAGCCCCAGGGACCAAGTCCGAGGGTGGTGGCACACAGCTGTAATCCCAGCTCTGGTGAGGCTGAAAACAGGAGGATCACTATGAGTCTGAGTTGCGTAGTGAGATACTGTACCAAATACATAAATGAAAGTAAATAAATAAATAGGTGCCTGCAAGTACTGAGGGCTTTACCTGATGTCTCCTGCAGTTCACTTAAATGCCACAGTACTGTATCACTAATGTTTTTAGTGGAAAAGTAGAAGATGGTGCAGTCTTATAAATAAATGTTTCATTCTTCAAACTTTTCCGATAGTTTAAATTATTGTGGTTTAATTTCAAGATTAATACAAAATTTTGATATCATCTTACAAATCATCACTTCACTGTGTATCAGGGGCCTCTTTTATGAATCAGCATCCAAAAATGTAAGCCTCATACTTGGTTTTTAATTTCTTGAACTATTTCAGCTCTGCAAAAGCTATGCTTGATATAAATTATTATGCTTGATATAAAACAACTGAAGCAAGCGGAGGTAGTAAGGGCCAGCCAGATAGCTCGGCAGACTAAGTGCTTGATTAGGCAGGCACAGGGACTGGGGTTCGATCCTGGGCCCCACATGTCGCCCCACAGACCCTACCCCCATGTATGCTGAACTGGGCACTGAGTCCAGGCAAAGTGGTGCACACCTGTAATCCCAGCTCCAGGAAGGCTGAGACTGGAGGATCACTATGAGTCTGGGCTGAATAGTGAGACCCTGTACCAAATACATAAAACTTTTTTAAAAAATTTTAAGAAAGAGGAGATAGTAGTACTTCATATCCAGATATTCTTAGAGTCAGGTTTGCTTAAGTATTTGGAAACATCAGCTATATCTCCCCTGAGCACTATATAACTCTCAAGTAAGAGCCTGCATTCATATTAAACTTTATAGGCCATATTTCATTCTATGTTGGTCTTTCTAATTATTTTTATGATTTGTAAAAATAATTATTTTCTGGCTGCAGAAGCAAAGTTGTTTAATCATTTCAGATACAAAGTTAAAAATGAAATTGCTAGTTATTGTTTATTCCCTATTAAAATTGTCAAGACATATAGATAAGCCTTTCAAAACAAATTCTAAATCATTAAACCTGAAATGGACAGCATGTATGTCACAATTACATGATCATAGAAAAGCCAGCGTCTAAATTTATTTCACAAAGGATTAATTACAGGGTCAAAAGCTTATGAGCTGCAGTGTTCTGATTTGTGAGATGTTAGTCACTAAAGAAACAAAATGTTTCAGAGGGATATGATCAAATATGAAACAATATAGGCCATGAATTAAAAATATTTAACGTGGGTGATTGCTACATGAATTCCATTATAATATGGTTTCAAATTTTTTACCACTTATATAATTAAAATTCTTCAGAACAAAAAAAAATAGTGCAAACATCAGGGACAAAATTCAGGAGCAAAAGCCTTGGCATCACTTGGTTTGGTCCTTCATCCTGAAGCCCAAAGAGATTCTTGTGTTATAAGATTCATGTGTTTGTGAAACACACTGTTGAAATGAAATTTGGTAAACTTGCCGCGACATTTTGTTTAAGAAATAATGTAATGGGAAAAAAAAGGAAATAATGTACTGGAAAATATATCAAGTATTAGACTGTCAAAAGCAATTGATTCCTGACACTTTCCTCCTTTATCTAATTAAAATAAATATAATCAGCAACTTCAGATCATGAAAATGAGAACAAAACCAACTGAAAAACCAAGAAATAATTATTTTATGACGTAAAAAATAGCAAGCAAGTAATGAGACTATTGAGGATGTATATAACAGAATTATTTCAAAATAAAACCATGGGAAAAATATAAACTAAAAGGAGCTAAGACGTATCATGCGCATGTACCAAATAGTGGATCCCATCATTATGTATTGCAGACATGTGCAAATAAAAATAAATTTCATAAGCTAAATAAATGAGCTTCATTTAAAAAATTTAAATGACTAATAAAAACTAAAATCATGCCCAATATTTAATCTCCAGAAGGAAAATAGAATTTTCATAATCTACTTTAAGTATAAAAAGGCTCCACCTAACCCTAAAAGTAGTGTATATTGACACCTAACCCTGAAAGTAGTGTATATGAAACTCTCACCTTGCATGGAACCATTCAGAATGCTCTGTACAAAAATTAATAAAATGTAAATTCAAGCAAAGAAACTTGGATAAATGGATTCTTGTGGAATTGTCTCTTAGCTGTGACACTTTTTTGCAGGACAAATAGCAAACATTTTCATCAAAAGTTCCATTTAATTATCTGAATTTGGAATTACACATGGTCTTCAGGAACAAACCTCATGGAGGAAGAGCGGACAGTCTGGTCAAGCCGTGAGAGGCTACCGTGCTGCTTGTTTGAAGTCAGTGGACATGACGCTAGCTAGGTCCTGTTGTTCACTTTGTGACTTTAAATATGTAAGATTTCCAAATGATTTGGTGGGGGAGGGAATCTGATGTTAACTTTTCCTTCTAAAGTTTCTGGCCAGTAAAATTGGTAACAGAGCAATACTAACCCAAAACCAAAAGTTGTCTCATTGCAGAAATAGAATTCAGGCATATTTTTTAACTGCAACACAGTTTTTTTTAAAGGTGGGAAAATAAAACAGGCTCTGAGAGAGAATTTGGACCAACTAACACCTTACAGCATGAGGAAAGCTGCAATGCAAGAGAAACAGTGGCCGAAAATCAGATATTTATTAATATTTTTTAAAAAATATATACATATATACACATATATATGCACATAGCAAAAGCAAATTGAAATACTGCAATGATTGATTGATTGATTGTATTTTAGGGAAGGGTCTACAGGGTGTTCAGAGTCTCATTACCGAACTGGACTCTTAGTGATCGGCCTGTTTACAACCTCCCAAGAGCTAAGATTATAGGTGCGTGCCACCACACCCAGTCTCAGTTGTCATCGCAGCGTGCCCTGGGGGCGGGGCCAGCACAGCCGGCCCGGGGATCCAACCACCGACCCCTGTGCCTGCTTGCAGGCACTGTAATCCGCTGAACTATTTGGCTGACTCTTAAAATGAGTTTTAAACCCTACTTCTTTTTTAGTTTTAAATCTTTGCACAAACAAAAAAAGTACTGCATGAATTCAATTAAGGGGGCCCAGGAGATAGCTCAGTAGCATAAGCACTTGCGTAGCAAGCACAAGGGCCTGAGTTCAATCCCTGGTTCCACAAAAATTAAAATAAAATAAATCAATTAAGATAATTGATCATTTTATCATCATAATTATTATATGTTATTTATGGAATCCACTTTCTAATATTATATAAATGATTTCTGATTTTTGTAGATTCTCAAATTCTTTTTTTTTTTAATAAATGTTACACTATTGTAGGAAGTAACATAGGTACAATGAAAATAGAGGAAGAAATCTCATGCACATGTAACAGTTATCAGTAACTATTTCTTTTGGAAGAGAATTTGTAGAAACGTTCCAAAATAACAACAGGATCTAAAACTCTAAAAGCCACATCATCAGCAAATCTACACATTCTGGAGCATTTGTACAGGTACAAATCAAACAGTCAAAGCTCAGCATGTCATAAATTGGTCTCCGCTGTCATTCCTTCATGACTGCAAAATGTAAAATCCCCTAGCACTCTGTATCGAAGTGCGAATTACCAGCATAAAAATGACTTGTGGTACTTATTTACAACGAATATTCTGGATCCAACTGTGGTGCCGCTCAGAAGTAAAGTGAGAGCTACACATGCATGAAATACTGGGTCAGTCCCAACACCAATCAATCTATAGAAAGTTTATGCACATTTACGTTGAGGGCACCTCTGATTTAAAGTGCTGTACCATGGATTTGATTCTTGACACATCAAAGGTTCACACTACCAAGCAGGCCATTATAGTAGTTACTGGCAGTTGATTGTACTTTTGATAATTTTGGAAAATGATTTTATTTGTTTAATAAGACAATATGTTATTGGGTACGCAGTCAAGAAACAGGCTGGGCAGAGGGTAGAAGAGAGCCTAATGTATAAGTAATATTTTTCCCCTATAGGTTGTATTAGTTACTCTTCTTTTGTTGCTGGGACAAATACCCCAACACTATAATAACAATAAGCTTGTCTTCTGGATAGTTAACAACCTAAGTTTGCAGACCAAAATTAGAGAAAAAGGAGGGCTGCAAGGAAAGCCAATATTTTGGCCCTAGCCTTCCAAGGTCAATTAAGACTCAGGACATATGAGAACTTGTACTGTAACGTCATGTAACTTAGTAGTGTCCCAAATTTTCTTTCTTTTTCTTTTTTTTTTTTTTTTTGTGGAACCAGGGATTGAACTCAGGTCCTTGCGCTTGCCAGGGAAGCACTTATTCTACTGAGCCATCTCCCCAGCCCCATGTCCCAAATTTTCTGATCAAGGAGATTATGCGGCCAAAGAGGAAAGTGATCGATGATATAGAGTGTGCCTAAGGAGAGTCACATGAAGAAAAAAACATTCTCTCAGGCTTTCACAGAGAGCACATTGGCCAAGCAATGGCTGTGACTCATCCACATGGCTGACACTGACAAAGGTTCTACAATCTGAGGTACAGGATCTCAGGATAAATGCTGAGGGGATTTTACTGACTGTATCAGACCCAAAAGCTACAACTCTTGTTGCATAGGTCCTGCTTTACCTTGGTCTTAACCATCCAGCAGAAAAGTATAAAAACGAAGTAAAAGAAGTAAAGCCATGGTGTTATGTTGAGCTGTAGGGGACTCAGGTCAAAAATTTGCCAGTTAAGAGGAAGACCCAAAACTATTATGGGCTACTGGACACTTTTAGAATATTTTGCTGAGTTTACACACCTATAATATTCAAATACTGGAACTTACCAAAAAAAAAAAAAAAGTATACAGATGAATGTCCATTTTGTATCTGTGTATTCAAAGTGGTTAGGATAGATATATAGTTACATTCTCTTAATGAATAGAGTGATTTGTTCTAATGGCGTTTGTAAGTAGGATATCATGTCTGCATCTTGTACAACAATTAACCACTGGGAGGAATGTATGCAATGTGTTAATTATTGAAGCTGTCCTACCAATTTGATTTGAAACTGTCTCATTGCTATTTGTTTATCAATAAAATTATGGGGGAAAAAAAAGAAAATTGTTATGTGACATTACAGTCTTGCTCTAATGGCATAAATAACAATGTACATGATGCATCAAGTTATTAAAAATGCATTACATTAAAAAAAAAAAAGAAAAACAAATACCCCAACACTTAAAATGAGGGAAGGAAAGGTTTATTTAGCTCACAGTTATTGGAGGTTTCAAGACACTGGAAGAGAGACTGAGGCGCTGCCGTGTCCAGGATAACCCTCTCCACGTCTCTGGGAAAGCACAGGCTAGCCCGTTTTAAGGTTCGTGCCTCTCTGGCCCCAACCTCAAGCCCCGCCCTGGTCTTCAGGCCCCGCCCCTCAGGTCCCCCCCACTCAAGCAATGCCCTGGCCCCTGGCCCTGCCCCTCAAGCTCCGCTCTGACCATCTGGCCACGCCCCTCGAGCCATGCACTGCCCCTCAGGCGGTGACTGGCCCATGATTTACATGAGGCTTTGGGGGGACAACTGGATCCAAAGCATAATACAGGTTATTATTACTTTGTTAGTCCAACACTTTTCAGGATTATTTTTAGTCAAGTTTTATTAATCTAACTGAGCCTGTGTAGCTTCAAAATTATAATATAGAAGATATTAATATCTAATTTTTTTTTTAAATTTCCTAGGGCAGGGGCTGGAGAGATGGCTCAGTGGTCTAGGGCACCTACTTGGAACAAGCTTGGCAGAGCATCAGGGACCGCGGTTCGATCCCCCAGCACCACATGCCAGCCAGCCCCGCCCCCTGGTGGGCTGAGCTGGCCACACACACACACAATAAATAAATGTAATAAATAAAAATAAATAAGTAATTTAAAAAAAAATTCCTAGGGCAAAGATAAAGACTTACTTCTTCCTAGAACCATTTCATGAAAGCTTTTTTTTTTTTTTTTCCTTTTTTCTTTTTAAGGCTGGCTCAGCCCACCCTGTGGGTGGGGCTGGCATGACATGTGGTGCCAGGGATTGAACGGAGATTCTTGAACACTTGCCTAAACTCACCTAAGCAGGTGCTTTAGACTGCTGAGCTATCTTGCTGGCCTCATGAAAGCTTTTGATTTTTTTTTTTTTTTTTTTGTTACCAATGATCTAATCCAAGTTGAAATTAGGTACTTCTGCATTTTCTCAAACTTTCACTTTTTTAAGTCCAGCTTTGTAGCTTTCATTAAATAAAAGATGCTGACATAAGTAGCACTAACTTAATGAAATTTACACTTGGCTTTGGAAAATGATTCCATAAAAATTGTGTTACAGTAAGTCAACTGCCTTTAGGCTGTAGTGTGTGTTTCATGACAGGGAAATAACCATATGAATTCTGCTAGAAAGGTTCTTTTCTCTTTCCTTCTTTTCTTGGTACCAGGACCCAAACTTGGGACCCTGCACTTGCCAGGCAGATGCTTATGCCGCTGAGCCATCTCTCTGGCCCTTTTCTTTTCCTTCTTGGCTAGTGTTGGACGGTAACTTTTCTGAAGCTGACCTTAACCATTTAACAGTCTATCCTGAGCATCCTTTGTGTTTTTTTTAGACACTGACCATGTTGTGGAACACTCTGGCAGGGGTCATTTCAACCACTTGATTTTTGTATTGAAATTATTCGATCAATTGTCATACTTATATTTCTTATATTATGAAAATTATTGGAAAAATATGCAATTTTTGGTCACTCTTTATTTAAAAAAATTGGAATAGTAAGTGATTAGTAGTTTATGCTTTTTATTTTAATCAGACAGTGTTAGGTATAATTACTGGTAATGAAATATATTGCTCTTGAGAGCACAGCTTTTTCCTTATTTAAAAAAACTTTTTGAGGGGCTGGAGAGATGGCTCAGTGGAATAAGCACTTCCCTGGCAAGCGCAAGGGCCTGAGTTCAATCCCCGGTCCTGCAAAAAAAAAAAAAAAAACAGAAACAAAAAAAAAAAATCACCTTTTAGAGATAGTACCTTGCTATGCAGTTCAGGCTGACTTTGAGCTCACTTTGTAGCCAAGGTTGTTCTGCAACTCCTAATGATCCTCCTGCCTCAGCCGCCAGAGTGCTGGGATTATAGGCATGCACCGGTCTGCCTGGTGAGCTTTTGGTAAGCACGTACCCCACTCGATGTGCCATTTAGGTAGACATAAGGAACATTGTCCTTACCTGTGAAACCTCACTGTGATCCGTTGCTGTCAGCAACCCAACTTTCCTCTCCCTCTTCTATGAAAAGCAGCTGTGATTGTTATCCTTATAGATCAGTTTGATTTTATACTTAAAAAGAAATAGCAGAAATTTTACTTTTGGGCTATTTTAGGTCAGTCTTCTTTTTTGCCAACTAAGGTTTTGAAATTCTTTCATGTTATTGTGTGCACCAATATTCCGTTACTTTCTAAAAACTGTTGGATAGTGTTCTATCCTATAAACTCAGGGCATCTGTTCATTATTCTCATAATGGATATTTGGATTTATTTCTGTTTGACTCTCAATGAAAAGTCACTATGAACATTGTTGCTTAAAAATTTTGGGGCTGTATCTTGTTGTAACTCAAAAATCATATGACAACAAGGCAAGTCCAAAAGTTACAAGAAGCGCTTTATTTTAGCTGGTACCCAGTGGCGGTCTCTATGCAAGGTGCAAAGAGGCGTGCCGAGCATTGACAAGGTGCAGTATTTAAGCTTGAAAACCGCAGAAATAGGGGAGGGGTGGAGAGGAAGAAGTGGCAAGGTCATTAGTTCATGGGGTGGTCCTGTGGGGTGAAGGTGCTGGCTTGGCAGTCATACAGAGTTCAGTGAGATAAAGTTTGGGGAACAGATATCATAAGGCTTGAGTCATAGGGGTGAGGAATTGGGAGGAATTGGGAGGAATTTGAGTCGGCAGTCAAGGGGTGAGGAATTGGGAGGGGTCAGCGCATACAGAACAGGAACTCAGCGAGGTTAGAAAGGCAACAAAATGGAGTCAATTTTGACAGGGTACAACATATCTCATTTTTCTTGAATTAATGAGTGAATGGAACTGCCCAGTCTCGATGTAATTGTATTTAAAAATTAATAAATTTCACCAAAATATCTTAGCATTTTGCACATTTTCCATACCTAGAAGTGCACTACAAGTGTGCAGTCCAAGTGTACTGGTGTAAGTGGCCTGTACTAACAGGTGCACTAACAGGCTTGTTTGCTTTTCTCCACATGTTAATCAGATTACCATTTTTTTTTTTTTTACATATTTCTGTCTTCCTTTTTTTTTTGTCTGTTCTTTGTTTTTGTGGCACCAGGGATTGAACTCAGAATCCTGCGCTTGCTAAGCAAACGCTAATTCTACTGAGCTATCTCCCCAGCCCCTTCCTTTTTGTTGAAATGGTTTCATTTTACAACTTTTTCTTCTAATTGCTTTACAATTAGAATCAATTACTTAATTAAGTGAATGACTAAAACTGAAACTAATGCATTCCAAAGTATTTATTTAGCCCTCCTACACTCTAAAGCAGTATGGGTGTGAAATCATACTTAGTCATATTCTGCAAAATAAAGCTAAGTGTGTGTGTTAACCAGCCTTTTGTCCCTGTGGCAAAATAGTTGAGGTAAACCGGTTAAAGGTGGTAGGTTTGACTTGGGCTCATGGTTTCAGCCTTGGTGGACTGGCTTACTTCCCTGACCCTGCGCAAGGAGGTTCAGTGACTTCTAAATTTAACCAGAGTACAAAGCTGGGAACAACCAGTTTTGCAAACCTCATTCTTTCTTCCTCAAAATGTAGTGCCTAGTTTGCACAAGATTTATTAATCCAACTTCTTTAATAAAATTGTTAGGAATGCGATCAAACAAAGACTGTACAGCAAATATCTCAAATTACAGAGATTCTACACAGATATAGGTATTTTCAACTCACTTAAGTGAATCATAATGGCTTATTTATCAGCCTGTGTCATTTGGCACTAGCTACACTAAGCAAATATAAAACGTTATCCATGATACCATTGGCTGATTTAACATTAACTTGAGAAAACAGAGATCCACATTAATTTATTTATAAATTTTCTGTAAAAGAACTTTTTAAATGTCAATTCTGATTCTCTTTTGGGGTTAAAGAATTTACCTATTATTTTGCTATTTCAAAGAGAAAATTCAAGAAGAGAGCCAGACTTTTTATGTTTTCTTGTTCTTTTCTAAGTGATGTGAGTACTGGTATTATCCCAAGTTCAGGATTTTATGAAACTAATTTAGTTAAAAAAAAGAGGGGGGGGGGGGGCCGCCTAGTAGCCGAGCCTACTGCAGCTGCTTCTTCGGCCGGCGGAGCCGGGGGTTTTTTGTTTTGTGGTGCTGTGCTGGCCGCGCCGCCGGGGGGGCCTGCTGTGGTGGTTGTTGCTGCTGGTGGTGGTGCTGGCCTCTTCTCCTCGCTGGTGTTGGGCTGCTGACCGGCGGCTGATTACGAGTCTGGTCTATGTAGTGAGACCCTGAAGACCTTTACTAAAAAATACAAAGAGAGAGAGAATGAGAGAGAGACAGAGACAGAGACACAGAGAGATAGAGACAGAGAGAGAAATTGACAGTGAATACAACAAAATAGCACCTCAGTGGCTTTAGCAAACACCTGAGTGGTTAGCATTCTGTTACATACTGTATTTTATATTCAAAAAAATCAAAACTTATCTCCAAGCATTGTACCACCTGAGTTGCTATTTCCACCGCAGAAACAACTTTTAAAGTGCTAACAGTTGGTCCAGGTTCTTCAATGTAAGTGGGAAAGGGTCAATTTTCACTTACATTATTATCCCTGTGGCAATTTTGGGTGTCATTGGAATGAAGAGGACAGAAGTCAGAGCCATGCGAGGTAGCAGCTGGTACTGGCCATCATGTGAGCATGGTGAGAAAAATGTGGTTAACAGTGAATTGTTTTGTGGGAAATTAAGCCTTGGCTCTCCAAGGGTTAATAATGAATGGGCACCATCAGTGTGAGTGAGACGCAGAAAGTACAAGTATTTAAAGGAAAATACCTTCTAAGTACTAAGCTGAAAATAGCCACACGACTGACATTTGATTAACATGGAAACCTTTTTAAAGAAGTTATGTGAGCTGAGAAGAGTGCCTTTTACTCTCTCAGTAACATTACTATATTCAACAGTTTTGCAAGAATTAAAATTATGAAAAATGCTGAAACTTACCAATTACTAGCAATATTTTAAAAGTCCCATCATCTAACAAAAAAAAAATGTTCTGTCATATAAGAAAAGCCATCTGTATTCAAAGCATGCTCTTCCTAGACGTTCATATCTGTATGACTGTCAAAGAAACATGCAATAGAGAGATCTATGGTCTCTGAGATGCCCCTGTTACATTAATATATTTATTCCTGGATCCAGGAATGTATCACTGAATATACACTGAGTCCTCCAAGGCCATATGGCAAAGCTGTTGGCAATCTATTCTCAGGCATATTCAATTTATAAACTCTTTCTTAGATAGGTAAACTCCCACTTCCCATTTTTACTTTTAAGACATGGAAATCAACAAAATTAAATGCAATATATTTGCTTCTTGGAAATGATAATAAATTAAGAGAAATACACGAAACATATTGGGAATAATTAAATCTAGTGGTATATCAACTGCTTCCAACTGTTGATTTTATTCCAAAAGCTATTCCTTTCAATATTTGAGTGTTGATGTAACTTCATATTCCTTTTGACTCAGGTTCTCAATCTTATACAAATCCAATGAATTACATTAGGGTGTAGGAAGAACATAATCAGTCTCTAGCCTTGCTTGGCTAGGAGCTTGAAAATCAGCCAAGTATGAAGTCCACATTGTATAAAAACTAGACAGCAAGCCACGAGGATTTCCCACTAACAGTCTGCAGCTGACTTTTCACAATTGCATTCAGACCCACTCAAATGCCATATGCTACTGCACTGTGTGGATTTGCAACGTGTTTCATTTTACTGATATCATTTTACTGCAATAATATATCCAATGTTCCAGAATTTCAGCAGCTTCTTATTACACCAATGTGAAACATTCAGGTAAAATCTATGCAGAAAAAAAAAAAAAAAAACTTATTGAATAGCACTGTCAGTAGAAGAGAAAAGTACACATGTATTCCCAATGAAATTTAACTTGGCCTCAGACATTTTTAAAGGAGAAAACGTTTCCACTGCTTTAGAAAACAACCTCCCTGTCTGGGAAGAGGAGCTCCAGACATGTTTTGAAAAGTATCCAGATGACAGGACATGTATGTTCCAAGCACGGAGAATTATTTTAAGGTGGATTACTGGCAATGTAGCTTTTACTGCAATAATTTTTTTCAAAAACATTAAACATTCACGATACTTTTGCATTCAGACCATATATATATATATATATATACTCATGTGTTTGCCCTAATAATTCTCCTTCTGATGAGATATTAAGTTCAGCATTTGAAATGGCTAATAACCGCTGAAATGAATCAATTGTTCTTCTTATGATTTTCTTTATGATGATTATTTGAGTACACATATATGTTGTAAGTAGTTGAATGCATGTCTTTTTTTTTTCCTTTGACAAGGTTTGCAAGATGAGGATCAGCCACTTAATTAGTGGAACGTTCTGTAAAACATGCATTCCATAGATCAATTTTGAGTTTTGTGACTAAGATTGTGAGGGGAGGTATCTCCTTTCCAAGTTCTGAAAGACTCAAAATGATTCTCATTTACACTGCGTTTGACAGCCATGGTGGTAGATGAAATCACTTTTCATTAAAGATAGTATCAGCGTTATCTTTATCCCCTGGTATTCAGGACATTGCCTGAACCCTAAATTTAACTGCATCTATCTTTTCTCTTCATTTTGTATCTATGGAGTGTTACACTCATCAATGCCAACAACGTAACCCAAACCTTTGCAGTTTATTTGGGAGATGGTGAAGACAGTCTATCCACCAATTAACTGTGACAACACATGAAAAAATTATAGCGAAGAAAAATATAGTTTCAATGCAAAGGACATCAGGCAGAGTTTTGAAATATAAGTCATAAATCACTTTTGAAGCTATCTTGAGGGTAGCCAAGTAAAAAATTGTGCTTCATTTATTGTTTTGTTTTAGTAAGCACTCCACCACCCTCTGTGAAAATGATGACTCAACGAAAGATATTTTAAGTTTCACATCATATATTCAAGGTTTATTAATTTCCAGAGCCTGAGCCCTGACTTCAATGAAACGCATCCGGGAAAGCTGCCCTTAGAAATGAGCTCATGTTGAATAAATCAGTTTTCCAGCTACGTTTAAAGTATTAAGAGCCAAGATTTTCTGGTAACCATTTGAAAGAGAGTAAAAGGAAGATGTTAAAACTTCTCTAGCAACAGTGATAATGATCAGAGACCAAGAGTTTGATCCTCAAGCCTGCTGTGCTGCCCTCGCCCCCAGGGCAAGCTGAGATGGCAATTGAGACTGGACATGGTGGCACGTGCCTGTAATCCCAGCTCTTGGGAGGCTGTAAACAGGCAGATCACTATGAGTCCGATCTAGTTGTGAAACCCTGAACACCCTGCAGACCCTTCCCTAATATACAAAAAAAAAAAAAAAAGCAAACAATGATAATTTCCATAGCAGACTGGACTTTGCATTTCTAATTCGACCAACATAATATTTAATCCCATCGTTTTTTATGTAAATTATAAAAACTAAGTGGAACCACTGTTGTATGCCAGGAATTATGCCAAAGGTTTTTAATTGTTGTCTTGTTTAATCTTAATATCAATGGATAATGTAAACTTATTTCAGTAGTTTATCCAACATTGTTGGCATAGCGAGTTGCAATGCTGACTTTACAACTCTAGTACTGCAGACTTTACTCCTTCGTACCACGCAGCAGTGTGTGGATTTCTCATTATACTAGAGGACGGGCGGGAATCTTTATTCTAACAGTCAATGGAAGTACTATGGACTTTGAAGACAGTGATGCCTTGGTTTATGAATTTAATTAGTTTTATGATTTGGGGAAGATGGCTGTGCTCATGTGTGTCTCCTTTGCGGAGTTTACCAATAGAAGCAAAATTTTGCCGAATGCTTTTGTTTGCAAACTGAACTGTTTGCCAGCAGAAGTGTTTGTAAGCTGAGGTGTTTCTTTGAAAACCTTTTCAGTTCCCTGAGAGCTTCAGCCCATATACTCCAATGAGAAACGAGATAGCTCTTAGCTTGCATGCATGCACTTTTGGAACTTTGTAGTAAATTCAAGACTGTCACAAGTAATAGATGTTACAAAATAGAGAAACACTTCATCCTATTGAAATAGAAATTGGGCTGGCCAAATAGCTCAGTGGATTAAAGCACCTGCAAGCAGGTGCAAGGGCTGGGGGTTTGATCCCTGGGCCTGCAGTGCCTGCCCCTCCCCTGGGGTGTGCTGAGAAGGCTATTGAGACTGGGCATGGTGGCGTGCCTGTAATCCCAGCACTTGGGAAGCTGAAAACAAGAGGATCACTACAAGTCTTATCTGTGTAGTGAGACTCTGTAGACCCTGTACTAAATGAGAGAGAGAGAGAGAAAGAGAGACAGACAGACAGACAGACAGACAGACAGACAGACAGAGACAGACACAGAGACAGAGACAGAAAGAGAACAGTGCATGTTTTGTCTCTCAGCACAGTTTATTCTTAGTTTCCTTTTCTTTCTAAGGTGTTCTTTCTTCTGTTCTCTTGTACTGCGTACTCTCTTGTTCCATACTACTATAATTCAATAAAAATGTTGCAGTTATCAAGATCTAATAAGTTGAATTCATAAACTATTAGTAGAGCCTGGGTTCTCAGCTTGGGTCACCAGTCCATAGCCAAGAGTTCGTGGGAAAGAACTGTCTCTACAGCAGCGGGCCTGCTCCTCCAAGCGCTCCGAGGGTAGAAAGCTGTTATTAATGGCTGAGTGTTCTTGGCCTCCCTCCTCCAGGCCCTGCTTAGAATTTCTGTTCTTCTTTTGTTCTCCTGCTTACAGGAAGTACTCAGCAGTTTTCAAATGATTCAGTGGGGTCTTGTGATGAAATCAAGAAGTGGAGAAAATGAGACAAAACCAGGGAAGTGAAAGGAAAGTGAATACATTTGAAGGGCGAGGCCTAAGAGACAGATTTTTATTTATTTTTTTTATTTTTTTTTCAAACTAGACTGAATTTTATTACATTTTTAGACTCCAACTATTTCAATAACAAATTATTAGGATGTTTTAAAAGTAAGCGACATGATGCTATTGCAAAAACATGACTGAGACACAGCATCCAAAAATACTGTGGTTTTACCTTGGACACACCATGGTCTATTACAAAAGTAGGTTATACATACAAAAGTATAAAGAACATATAGTCCTTGAAAGGGACGAAACAGATTTTTAAGAAGGATGAAAAGTTCTCAGTCTTGGAATGGAGGCTGAGGAATTAGGATGGAAGGAAGAATACAAGTAATAAGCCCATCTGCCTCCTGTTGGGGACGGTCCTATTTGTGACCAAGAGGTGGTATTTGATGAATGCCTGCCACATACTCAGCCAAACCTTGAGGAGGAAGAATAGGTAGCTATAAAGAATAGCAAGTTCCACACTTAAGGTTCAAAAAATTCTTCTTTGTGGAGACAGCAAACTTTACAGATCAAGGTAGCCCTTGTATATTTATTGAGCAGAGCAGTCCACAGAATTCATTCGTCATTTCTCTGCTTTTCCAACTTGGCCCTCTCTAAAGAAATTAAACAGTAGACAGGCCGTGCCAGATCACCACTCATTTTCCTTGCTGCCCTTTTCTCTAAGTCACTATTAGTAATCTGCAAGTTTTACCGCACTGAATGTTTTATGTATGAAGAAATAGAGTGAAAAACTTTTTTTCAGAGAATTATTTTTAAAGAAGTTATTGCGCTTGCTCAGAATTGCTAGTCTGCTCAAAAAGAAAACTTCAAAAGTATTGCCTTTTCAGTAATAAAGTTGGAAATTAATTTTTCTACTTACTAATAGACTCTGCCTTTTAGGTTAACCTTTTTTAAACATCAAAACAGAAATGAGACACTGGGTGTCTGATTTTCAGAGGCATACAGGATTCTTTGAGTTTTTTTTCCCTTCCAATTATTATTCAATAGCCTGTAGTTTAATGAAATTTATTAACCTAAAATCTGAAAAGATGGAGAATTGCTTGATGACAGGAATGCTTAAATTATCTTCAAAAGCCTGGCTTTGGGGCTGGCATAATCTATGAAACTGCTCAGAGCCTCTGTCTATAGAAATAAAAACTGATCTCACCCAAATCTAGAATCTCTAATTTCCTCAAGTGAAAGTTAACAAATGTGTGCATGTGGGCAGGCACACACACACACACACACACACACACACACACACACGCATGCACACACGCATGCACTCACGCACGACTACACTCATGCTTGTACCCACACACACACTTATGCACACAACTCTAATGAAGAAATTAAATCCCTTTAACCTGTTTTGACTCATCTCTCTTGAGCGTTTTGGAAACAGAACAAATCCGACTGCACATTATATCTGCTACGCTGTACCGTAACACTCTAAACAAACAAAGTAAGTGTTATCCAAAAGCAGCAGTTACCATCAAGCAAAATTCTGAAATGTACTAATGCTTGGTGTGGGGTTGTTTGCCAGGTGATTTATGTGACCAGTTTACTGTGTCACCTAAGACTTTTATCATCTAATTGATAAATGTTCTTTCATAAATTCATATTCATGAATAAATAAATAAATTTCATTGTTTAATATAAAGTTATACAGTGTTTATTAGTTAAGAACTGTTTTCTTAGGCCAGAGTTCTGTACAGGGGTACGGCACTTGCCTGAAATGCTAAATACTCTGGATAAATTATAGCTCAAAATTACATGGCTAGTTTGTATCATTTTAACTTATTCAGGACAACAGAAAATATTTTTAAACAAACTTGTTTGTGAAATACAGCATAGTTTAGCTCTAATTTGCTTTACTGCCATAAAATCCACAGAACAGCAGCCATTTGTGAAAATTATTTAATTTAAAAAATCTTCAATAAGCTTTTTTTCTTTTGATTTTATTTATTTTTTAGCTTTATCTATTTATTTTTTCATAATTTTATTGAGAAACAAATAGCAATGAGACAGTTCCAAATCAAATTGATAGGACAGTTTCAATAATTAACACACTGCATACATTCTTCCTAGTGGTTAGTTGCTGTACAAGATGCGGACATGATATTCTATTTACAAACACCATTAGAACAAATCCCTCTATTCATTAAGAGAATGTAACTATATATCTATCCTAACCACTTTGAATACACAGATACAAAATGGACATTCATCTGTATCCCCTTTTTTTTGTTAAATTCTGTTATCTGAATATTATAGGTGTGTAAACTCAGCAAAATATTCTAAAAGAGTCCAGTAGCCCATAATAGTATTGGGTCTTCTGCTTGACTGGGCAATGTCAGAAATTGCTGACCTGAGTCCCCTATAGCTCAACATAACAGCATGGATTTACTTCTTATACTTCGTTTTTATACTTTTCTACTGGATGGTTAAGACCAAGGTAAAGCAGGACCTATGCAACAAGAGTTGCAGCTTTTGGGTCTGAGAAGGTCAGTGAAATGCCCTCAGGACTTATCCTAGATCCTGTACTTCAGATTGTAGAACCTTTGTCAGTGTCAGCCATGTGGATGAGAATATGCTTTATTTTTTGAACGATTTCATTTTATTTTATTTTTTACATTAATTTATTGAGAGAGAAATAGCAATGAGACAGTTTCAAAATAGGTTAGTAGGTCAGTTACAATAATTAATACTTTGCATATTGTTGTCTTCATAGTAGTTATTCAGAGTACAAAATGCAGACATGTTATCTTGTCTAAACACTATTAGTGTAAATCTTTCTTCTCATTGAACTAAGAGAAAGTACCTGTATATCTATGCTATTTTGTATATACAGATATATATATATTTTTTCACTACAAAATGGTCATTCATTTATATCCCCCTTTTTTGTTTAGTTTTGTCAGAGATGGGTATTCCATTGCTATTCAAATATTATAGGTACATGAGTTCAGCAAAATAATCCAATAGAGTCCAGTAGTTCATAATATTAGTGGGTTATCTGCAGGACTGGAAATGTCAGAAATTGTTGACTTAAACTGTTTATAACTCAGCATATTCATATGGCTTTACTTCTTAACCATCCAGCAGAAAAGTATAACAACAAGGTATAAAAGTTTTAACTTAAGTTCTTTCTTTAAAACAAAAATATCCCTGGTAACCTATCCCAGAAGAGGCTGCACATTTTTATGTTTGGAAATCAGTTCATTGCTTGGAAGATTTTTATACTACTGATTACTTACATATTAGCGAAGATTTTAGATTAAAATTACCAGGTTTCTCGTTTGTATATTTGACCCTAATTTCATTTGAAACTGTCTAAAATGAGGTCCTTATGTAGGAGGCCACGTGAAACGTTTACAGTTTTCCAAAATAATGGCAAAACATCGTCAAATGCACCTTTATGTTATGATATGACGTCCCTGGGGCACAGCACCTGTTGTGTATTTCCATAGCGTGATATTTTACTGACGATTTCGAAGCTGGGCCATTGGTTCCGTGCTATCTCGATCCGTGGTTGTCTTTTCCAAGCTTGTGTCCCTCGTGCCAAGAGCAGCATGACCCACAGTTTCCCTGCCTGCTGTCGTCCCGTTCACCTAAAAACTAAAAATGCATAAGTGTGGGCGTTCCCGGTGTGATGGGGTTCAAGAATATGTGAAGCTGGGTGTTGGAAGCGCAGAGATGATCCCTGGAGGACATGTTTGGTGCTGGCCAAGGGGTGAATGTCTCATACGTAGGGGGGAAGAGGGAAGCATTTCACACAAGGAGCAACAGGCCAGGAGCATTCGGGAGACTCCCCAGTGAACCCTCAATTAGGCACAGCACCTGCTAAAGTGTCAGTTTCTCCTAGAATACTTATCTTTACAAATACTCATAAATACCCGCTAATGATTGGGAATTAACATGGTATCTCATCAGACTCTAAACTTGAGGCCAGGTTTCCAGTGTTTTTCTTTTCATTTTCTTTTTCCTAAGATCAGTTCTTCACCTGATTATTCAGAATACCAAAGTTCTTTTGTTATATAATGAAAATATTTTATAGCTTTAACAACAATAAGTGCGTGTACTTAATTTTTACCCTCTTTTTAAGATTGGTTTGCAATAACTTCAAATCTCTTTTCCAGAAAATAAATTAGAGATTAGGACTTTTTCTAAAAAAATCACAAAATAACTGTTTTGGGTTAATGAATATTAATAAAAAACTGATCTCTCTAGTTCACATAGGAAAGTTAAAAAAAGAATACACCTGAGTCTTTCTCTTAGCTGTAGCCAAAATCAAGATGGTGGAACTCAAGGTAAGCTATAGAAGTAAAGGCCGAGGAAACGGGAAATACATGAAACTTTTCATTTAGCCCATCTGCTCAGTGCCACAGAGCAAAACTGCTTTACATACATAGAGAAGTGACAGGGCCACATTTGCATTTTAGATTAATCTCTCCAGTAAAGGTGTGGAGAAGAATTTGGAATGGCTCCAGATTTGCACAAAGGAAGATTAGTTTGGAGGCCAGTGAGAATGTGGGCCTGCCCTGGATACAGAGCAAGAATGGAGATGATGTGGTCTCATAGGACCAAGCCACACTGACAAGCTGCAAAGCAATGACTCTTGTGCTTTCATGCAAGAGCATAATAAAAGGTGGCAGTCAGGCATAGACTGGGGGCCTTACGTGTGCTCACAGGCATTCTAAATACAGTTAAATGAACTGGGGACTAAGCAAACATCTTTTCTCAAGGTAGGAGAGATTTTGGAAAAGAAGATGAGTTTACTTTTAGATAGACTCCTCTTATTTGACATGTCGTAGTTTACGTTTCCCCTTGGGAGCAGAAAGCCATCAATTTCAAGTGAACTGAACTAAATACTTTTCTTTTCACTATCTTTGTAAGGAAATTTGTGGCAACTCAATTTATATTCAGGGAAACTGTTAAATATGATTGATAATGGCTTAAATCATATTGATTATTTGTGAGGCAAAACAAAGGAATTGAAAAAGGAGAGTAACTGTCAAAATATTTTAACACCTGGCATTCAGAATGACTGTAAGGTATTATAATGACAGGGAGATAGTGAAAACATTGTCTTGGCATTTCTGATCGTATTTTTCTGAGTATAATTGGACTGTCTACATTTATTGCCCAAACATGGGAATTTTAGGGAAGCCTGTAACAGGATAGACAGATGAACAATTTTAAGCTGTAGAGGAAAAGATACGTAAGTCAAAGGTGTGAGCAATAGTTTGTGTGATGAGGATAAATAGTAGACACAAGGGAGAGTTTTGGAGCCAAAGCCAACATAATAAATCCCAGGGTAATTACTGTGAATACTCACAGAGTTTCCTAGAACCGAAGCTTCAAAGCCAACTACATGTTAGCTAAGAATACGAGACTTAGGCTACTATGAACGAAGTCGGGGCAGTGAGGAAGAACATAATGTTAGGAAGTGCTAGTGGAAGCACCTACCTGTCAAGGCTGGCTTCAGTTCATAACCTCGTAGGAAGAAGGACACAGACTAGCCAGGTACTTCTTACTGGACCCAAAAGTTTAGTTTCAGGAAGTTTTACTAATAAACTTTCAAAAGAGTGAAACAGGACTTGTGAGTCTATGGAGTTGCTTTGGTGCAAAATAATAATTTTATATTTATTTATGTATTTATGTATTTTGTACTTTAGGTAAGGGTATACAGGGGATTAGAGGTCTCACTACTAGATCAGACTCATAATGATCTGCCTGTTTAGAGCCTCCCAAGAGCTGGGATTAAGGTGCGCGCCACCACGCCCAGTCTCAATCGCAGCCTCAGTGCGCCCCACAACTGCTCATGGGCACTTTAATCCACTGAGCTATTTGGCTGGCCCTAAAACAACTATTTTAGAAACATAAGTGTATCCCTGTCAGTATTAATTTTTAAAAATTTTTTACCACTTATCCTGTATAACACAAACAACAGTTTAGTAATCGCATTTTATTTTATTTTGCCTTTGACACAGAACTAACGTAACAGCCATTTTTAGAGAAAGTCTTTGATGATTTGATATTATAGCTGCTCATTCTGGTTGTTTCTAACTGTTTGAGTATGTTCTTGCAGTTGAAAGTATAAATAAACTTGACAGAGCAAGGATTTGTGAGGCAAGGAAGGAATTTCTCATCTCAACTTTACTCTATGTGTAGGCATGTGAGTTTAAAATTGTTACTTAAAATTTAAAAGCTTGAAATAGAGTCCAAATGACAGTAAGTGTATGTTTCCATTTTATATGCATGCATTTAAGCATTAGTCCATTGTTTTCTGAACCATATTTGCTTTCTTATGCTTTACTGATATTATATACACAGTTCAATAAAATGTTTCCACTGTCCGTATTTGTTCTGTAATCACTACTTCTTCCTTTTATGATTTTTCATCAAAATGGTTTTGCTTTACAGAGAAAGGAACTTTAAAAGTGATGTGCTCTGATTGAACATGTGAACGTCTACTACCCACCTAAGTGGGGTACAACGCGTTTAGAAGGCCCTGCATGCGAAAGTCGGCTTCACAAGGCTCCCTCGGGGTAGCCTGGGGGTCCTAGGTTTGTCATTATCAAAATAAGGACTTTATTTATTTTAAAAATTTTTATTTATGTGTGTGTGTGTGTGTGTGTGTGTGTGTGTGGCCAGCTCAGCCCACCTGGGGGCGGGGCTGGCTGGCATGTGGTGCTGGGGGATCGAACACGTGGTCCCTGTGCTTTGCTAAGCTTGTTCTAAGTAGGTGCTTTAGACCACTGAGCCATCTCACCAGCCCCAAAATAAGGACTTTAATACTACTCTTCAACTCATGAACAAAAGCAGAGATGATGCACAGCAAGATCCCCGGAGAGTTAGTGCAGCAAGGCAAACCTGGCACCATGAGGGCAGCTTTCTATGGACTTCCCCCCATGCTCCCTATTTTCTTTCCACTGAATTTAAGTGAAATTTTATGATCTAAAAAGCATGCCATCCCCTGGGGGGGGGGGAAGGAAAGAGCAGGCCAGATAGCTCAGCAGACTAAAGCACCTGCTAAAGGCAGAATACAGCAGCCAAGGTTCCATTCCCAGAGTGCTGTGCCTGCCCCACCCCTGGAGCGTGCTGAGATGGCAATTGAGACTGGGTGTGTGGCACGTGCCTGTAATCCCAGCACTTGGGAGGCTGAAAATAGGAGGATCGCTATGTGATATACATAGTGAGAACTTGAACCACCCTGCAGACACTGTACCAAATGTATTTTAAAAAAAGAAATCAAAGATAAAATTTTTATTAAGTGAAAACAAAAATGAAATAGAATCATATGCATAAAGATTCTCTGATAATTTTAATCAAGTGCAGATATATTTGAGGAAAGTGCATAATTTTAGAAAAATTTTAGTGAGAGTCTTTTTTAAAAAGCTTCATTAATAGGGCCGGCTAAATAGCTCAGGGGATCAAAATGCCTATAAGCAGGCAGAGGGGCAGGAGTTTGATCCCCTAGGCTTGCGGTGCCAGCCCTGCCCCCAGGGCACGCTGAGAAGGCAATTGAGACTAGTGAGACCCTGAACACCCTGTAGACCCTTCCCTAAAATAAATAAGTAGCTTCATTAAAAATAAGGTTTTATTCTTATAAAAAAGAAGACAAGTAAACAACAAACATCGATCATTTCATTCGTGTTTTAAACTGGGTTAGTAATAGTTTGGTAAACTGGTCGACCACCAGGTCAAGTGCCTGACTAGCAGGTCAAATGCATATGAAGTGACTTACAGGTACAACTCGATCCTGTTCCCGTGTGTTCTTTTAAAAAAATTTTTTTTAACATTTATTTATTGTGTGTGTGTGTGTGTGTGTGTGTGTGTGTGTGTGTGTGGCCAGCTCAGCCCACCAGGGGGCGCAGCTGGCTGGCATGTGGTGCTGGGGAATCGAACCGTGGTCCCTGTACTTTGCCAAGCTTGTTCCAAGTAGGTGCTTTAGACCACTGAGCCATTTCTCCAGCCCTCCCGTGTGTTCTTTAATCGATATAGATCATGTGAGTCTTTGTGAATTAATTGGAAAAAAATTTACTTAAAATCTACTAATTATTCTTTCCTTTGCTAAGTTATATTAGGTAAATGAATTAGAAGATAGATAGGCTGGTTAGATTTTAGGATCCCATTTTAAAATCATATTTACATTTGCCTTTGAGGTTGGCTTTAAACAGTTAATGGATCCACCCAAGTAAGCTGAGAGGCGAGGAAGTGATGCTTTTTACAGTTCCCTTTGCATCTAGAATCAAAGTGATTAATTTTCAACCACTTTTCCTTAGAAGACAATCCAAAAACACATTTTTCACATAGCCTCTTTTAAAAGCTAAGTGCTTTATAAAATTTGACTCTATGAATAAAATTTGCACATATAAGTAAAAAGCTTTCTAAATGGAATAGGGGATATTTCCTTCGGAATTATAGCTTATTAAGTAATTTAGAATATTTAGAAGGATTCTACATTCCTTAGCTTCTGGCTTGTCTAGACAACACGTGGAACATGAATATTTTATCACATGGTGGTCCAAGAGCTTTTTTCCACTTGAATGTAGAAGAGAAGCGACACAAACTCGATGAGCATGAGGAAAAAAAGTATATTAATGAGAATGCAAAACTAAATTATTAATTTAAATTAAAAATGAGAGTATAATCATTCTCAAGCTATGCATATGCATATTCCACTTTGCATCTACTATACTCCAGTATGAACACTTCGCTTTTTCCAATTTCTCCACCAGAGTGATTGCCTGGGCAATGCTTTTGAGACAGAGGACACAGACATAGTAAGATAAAGCTGCTTTTTGCACATAGGTTTAGTAAATTATATTATTCATGTCTAGGGGTTTTAACCTCTTCTTTCAATGAAATCTCAAATCGTGCTGGAATATGTGTTTCTTATTATTCTGATTAGTGCTGAAAGTATATTTTGCTGTAGGTCTGGTGTTGCAAATCACTGAGCATTTCTACGCCTCAGTTGTCTCATGCGTAAAACAAAGGATTTAATTAAATGTAAAGTCTCTTGTATAGTTACAGATGTCTCTATTCTCACTAACTGGTATGATTTTGGGTCAATTGATGTTTGAGTTAATTTGGGTACCTATCGTTTCTACATTGCTGTGATGTGAGCAATCACTTTGAAGTCCCAGTAGCCCTGTCTTTGAAGTTTTTCAGGCACCACCTTTTAATAGATTGCAGGTAGGTACCATATGTGAATAGAAGCAGGGTAATCAACATTGACCCCTGTATCACTAATTGTTGTGATGATAAAACTATTAGTGTTAGGTCTTTGTTGATAAGAGGCTTCCTTTAAAATTCTAATTGTATTACTTCAATGGAAGCATGGCCTAGTTTGATGTATCTGTTGCTAAAAAGTATTAAGATCAGTCTTGGGAGATAATTCAGTGGCATAAACACCTGCCTGGCAAGTGCAATATCCTGAGTTCGATTCCTAGTATAAGAACAACAACAACAACTATAATATATATATATATATATATATATATATATATATATATAGTATATATAGTATATAACATATATATTATATAACATATATATATGTATATATATATATATATATGTTTTTATGTAGATGGTTTTGATCAAGAGGTAGAGATTCAAAAGCTGTTGCTATAACAAAGAAGCTCCCAACCTGAACAGCAACTAGGACACATTCATGTCCTCTAAAACTGAGAAATGAATTTTAGGAAAAACAGAGGTGATGAGTAGAATAGATTTGTGGGTGGGGGGAAGCTTCTGTCTGAGAGAGGGATGGAAAAGGACTAACGTGGGTTGCTAGGGATACTGCCTTTCCTAGGCACTTTTTATAGAGTAAATCTACAAGGGGAGGCTTGTCCAAAGTAGAAAACATAGGGACCTACAAGGTAAGCATGAGGTGGGACAAAACTCTGGTCAACCCGTAAGAGGACAAGTATAATTGCTTGGGTGAAATGAATTAAATCAGGATCAAATGGGGGAATGAGTCAAAGCAAGTGGGCATGAATACACTTGCTTCATGAACAGGGGCCCTGTAGGGATCTGGGTTAGTGAGTCTCTCTGGCTTTTTCAAGATGATTGATACCTATTTTGAATATCAATCCCTGGTGCCCATTCCTGGGGAGCTCTGTGGCCACATTTGTTTAATCTTTTCTCTTGAAGCCTGGCCAGCAGCAAGGTGCCTGTGTCTCCACTACAAGGCGTCCTATCTCCCTACTGGCTGTTTGAGGACCTCTCATGTCTGACTGCCTACAATATTTCTATCTAACTCAGCTGCCTATAACAAGGATTCAAATCTAGGCAAGTTTTATGTCTACAACGAATGAAGGCAAAAACAAGTCTCAGATTTATTTTAGCCATACCTGTGTACCTAGAGTTTTTTTGGTTAAATGTAGAAGTATCTGATATGTTTCTCTGTTTATGAGATCTAGAATTTTCATGTGTAGGTTTCTTAGGAACTAGTGCAGTGTTCTGTCCATAGTAAGTGGTAACCACGTTAATAAGGGCATGGACATTTGTAGCGAGGAGGTGGATGGATGGATAGTAGCAGTACTTATGATAGTCACATTGCCAAAGTTAGCAGTGAGGCTGGCAACAACCCTGGTGGGGACGTTAAAGAGGCAATGCTGAGATTCCTTACTTTAGTTGTGTTTAGAAAAGTGCTTTTTCCAGTCTGTCAATAAATACATAGACAGACAGGCAGGCAGACAGAGACAGATACACACATTATTTTCTGATTATAAGTTAAGACTATTTCTGCACAGAAAAATAAAACTATCAGAGAAAAGTCTCATAGTACTCAAATGTTAGGTAAGATCATTTGTCTACTAGTTTACTTCAATATGTTGCTTGAACAATACATGTTCTCTACACTTGTTTCAATAATTCTTAGATGTTTCAGTGTGTGTGTGTGTGTGTGTGTGTGTGTGTGTGTGTGTGTGTTCAGTCTTTGGGGAAAGTGAACAAACTGAAAATATATATGTCACATCTGATATTTTGGACCAAATGACTTTATAAGACTTCTTCCAACCTTGATACTCTACTTTTATTGGTTTGCACTGTTATACTTGTTTTTATTAAGATTACTATACTACTGCTGAGTGTTACATTTGACCATTAAAATGGTTAATTATACTTGTTATATAAAACATTTGTTATTTTTGAACATGGTAAGATATTTGAATTGTCTGAAAATGGTGTTTTTCTGTGTGTATATACACATGATATTGTGTACATTAAACTCCCATGAGTAATATGTTCTACAGATAAATCTTTACAACAATCTCAAGGAGAAGATACTATTGCGCAAATTAAAAAGATTCAGAAAGGTTTAGTAGCTTGCTGAAGGTAAAACTGATGTCCCAATGACATAGGAGCTCCAAGTGATCCTAGTAATATAAGGGGCAGGTACGCCAAGTTTGTATTCTCTAAAATCAAAGAATGAATTCTAGGAACAGGGGAGGCTCAGAGCAGAAAACATTTATTGGGGGAAAGAAAGCTGTTTCTTGGGGAAAGAATGCTTGTGCCTAAGAGAGACAGAACGAGGCTAGAGGGCTTGCTGAGGATTCCCCCTTCTCATGGGAGTTTTATAGTGCAAAACCGGAAGTGTGGTGCAAGTATAGTTGCTTAGTTAACTGTGACCCGGTGAGAAATCACAAGGTGAGGAGGAGGTGGGAAAGGACTATGGTCGACAGATAGGATTGCTAGTATAATTCTTCCAGTAATATTGATTAAATGGTGTCTTAGTTACTTTTCTCTTGCTGCTGGGAAAAATACCTGATGTCCAAAATTAAGGAAGGAAAGGCATTGGATCATGAATTAACCACAAACCCTAGAAGTCACACCAATAACTGCATGAGACTTTGGTGGGGACAACTGGACACAAACCATAACAAATGGGGGTCAAAAGGGGAAGCAGGTAGCAAGTGTGTAGTAGCCAGTATACAGGGAAGAAGCAGGGGCTTTTCCTGAAAGGGAAGTATCAGTCTCCCACAAGGTGACTGTACCTATTTAGAATATCAGTCAGGGTTGCTCAACCTCTGAGGTAGTATTTAGGTGTAGTCCCTCCACCTTTTGTCTTGACTACTGGCCTATACAAATGTGCCTCCCCCCCCCCCCGTCATTCTACTGTACTTGTGTTGATT
>NW_004524694.1:6912908-6927850 GCF_000260255.1 Octodon degus | reverse complement strand
ATTCCTTTTTCTCAATTTCTCACAGTAGCATATTTTCTCACTTTAATTAAACATTTCTAGTGGACTGTGGTCTAGGAATATGACTATCAGAACATGACATATGTGAGATATCATATATATATCAACTATTAAATCATATATATCACATATAATATATACATGACCAAATATGATTGCGGTTCCTCCTGTTATGTAAATGATCAAACCTTATTAGACTGGAGCCCAAGAGAAAGCAAAGAAAGACTGGTGGTGACTACAAAGCTGCACTTGGAGCTGGCTCTGCCCCACTGCCACAGCAGTGGCGCCATTCTCAGAAGGGGACTCAGCTCAGAGGCTGTCATCCCCAGACACAGCATGAGACAGGACAGGAGTTACAACCGGACAAGAAATGTTGGAGGTGCCAGGACCTTTGGGGGACATGTGGAGCTGCCCAAGAACTAACAACAGATACTTCAAGGACTTTGCCCAGTGAGGTGCAAGACAACCAGAGAACTTTAGGAAAAGTTTCAGGCCTGCTGTCCTGACAGAGGGGCCCACTCCTCTGTCCCCTACAGAGTCTATTCGCCTTCTTTCTGCCTGCACCCAGGCACAATAAATTTCCCACCATATTGCCTTTACATGAGTCTGGCGGTCTCTGCGCCTGGCACTTTGTGTTGCTACAACATTTTGGAGAGGCAGAGGACACTTTTGGAAATCTCGTTCTATAACATGCCCTTCCATACGTTTTTGAAAGTGCTTGGAAATCTTGCCAGTTCACCCTGAAGCATCGGAATTTGGAGCACTGATGTTTGAGGGCGCCATGCTGTAGCACAGCCGTGGTGATGAGCAGAAGCTGGGCAAAGAGCTGGGGAGCAGCGAGTTCCATGAGTGTGGCATGGGCGCTAATTCTTTCATTTGTTTGCTTGTTTGTCTCCAGGCATTGAACTCAGGACCTTGTGCTTGCTAGGCAGGGGCTTGAGCCATAGAGCTTTCTCTCCAGGCCCTAGATGCTGAATTTTTGCCAAAAGCTCATATAAAAAACAGAATCCGAGCATCTGTGATTGGAGCTGGGGGCTACAGAGGCCAGGGACTATTCTCACACAGCAGCCCTTTCATTTCCAGAGGTGCCCCCCACCTCAGTTTTAGAATATGTGCTACTGAAGCGAGCACTAAAGCCTGCCTTGGGACAGACATGTGGTCACTTGCCCTTAACTGCGTCAAATTAACTCTCAGGACAAGAACTAGATAAGAGTGAAATTTTGAATGGTAGAATTTTATCTTATTTTAGTCTCTGCATCTTAAAAGAAGACCATCTTTTGCCATGGGAGTTGGGGACTCCACACAATAAACATGATTCTTGTACCATGTTAACCAAATGAAATGTCTGGACTTTGTCAGATTCTGACTTGAACAAACCAACTGGAAAATGACAACTACCTCCTCCTCCTCCCCCTTGTGGAGAAAAATGACAAAATTGGAAGCAAAATCAATTATTCGATAAAATTTTAAAAAATCATTGCTGATTTTCCTACATTTCATCATTACATTGTAGCCACTTTTAAAAAATCCTTCACAATTCAAGGAAAATACAGAAACACGAATACAAAACCAGATACAATGTTGGGGTGGCTTGAAGGTATACCAGGTTGCAGATGGTGACCACGAGGGCAAATAAAACATAATGGACAAAGTGTTGATAAGTGTTGCAAGTGGGTGATGAACTCATGGCCCTCTATTTTACTATTTGGCTCACTTAAAACAATTGTGAAAATTGTCATAATAAACAAGTCTCACTAATTCAAATTATACTTCGTGTGAGGATATTTTTCTGACCTCCATCCCTCTGGCATGCTAGAGGCTTGGCAGACATGTTTAGCAAGATGCATAGGAAGGAAACCTTGGGAATGATTAAAGAAAAACCTGCATGAGGCCCAGGATTTGGCCCAGTGGTGCAGCGCCTGCCTGGATGTGTAAGGTCCTGAGTTCCACTCCTGGGAACCCCACACCACCCAAAAAAACCCAAAACACTGAGAACATACAAATTGAAAAATGAGTTAAAAGTAAAAATGTTAATAAAATGCACTAACATTTTAAGCTTCTCGTGTTCCTTTCCTATTTCCTTTTAAATATGCAATCGAATTGCTTATTGTGGTTTTCTTGATTTCATTGCTTTTAAAAATCAAATCAGTTCTCAGCTTCTGGGAAATTTTACAACTGCCAAATTGCAGATAAATGGCTGGCTTGCAGTTGAATAGATATTTGCTCCTGGAATAATCAAAGAAAATCGCACTGTATTTGCCATAAGATGATTTTTGTACTGTGTATATGTTTCTAATTTGTCAAATAGGCAGTTCTGAAATTTGGGTGGGAGGCAAATGGTCATGGAGGGCCCAGGGAGATAGCTCAGTAGAAAAAGCACTTTCCTGGCAAGCTCAGGGTCCTGAGTTCAATCCCCGGTACTGGGGTGGGCTGGGGGTGGGGTGGGGGAGTCATGGAACAGGCAAGAAGCCAGCTTTGGAGAAGCCTGAAGCCCGGATGTAGATATTATGAATGTAGTCAGGAAGCCTTGTTCATGGATTGACAGAAGCATCACAGAAGATTTGCAAGCAGGAAGATCATGTCGGATCATATTTACTGCAGTGAGTTTAGAGTTTACAGTAGAACACGATTGCTGGAGTCACCAATTTATAGGCTCATCGGGTACCACTGTAGTCAAATTTGTGAACGCTGAACTGCAACATCATTCTCTAGTTATTGCGAAGTAGCGATGCATATTAAGGGTTTGGTGTGTTTATTTTCAGAGCTGGCCCGATCTTGTTAGACTGTAAGAGCTGCTGACCTGGCACTTCTAGGTGTTCAGCCGGAGGGCAAATTCGGCCTTGGGAAGTGAGGCGGAGCCAGGTTTCCGCAGGGAATTTTCAAGAGCTCGGAGGTAGATAATTACCG
Organism: Octodon degus; assembly: GCF_000260255.1. Classification (NCBI taxonomy): domain Eukaryota; kingdom Metazoa; phylum Chordata; class Mammalia; order Rodentia; family Octodontidae; genus Octodon; species Octodon degus. The sequence goes on along the minus strand of NW_004524694.1, from coordinate 6,924,925 downwards.
TGTGATGAACATGACTCACCTTCTTTACAGTAATGAAAACCTCAAGCATTTCCTTGTGAGTTAATAGTTTACTACAGTTGTGTTGTAACAGTAACCTTGAGTATCCGAATCTGCTATGCAGAAAATATAACAAGTTCCAAAGCGTTGCTGAACCCCCTTATTATAGCAGAGAATACAGCAAACTTTTCTAGCAGCAATTGCCACTTTAAAAGTAAGTAGTAAGGCCAGCCAAATAGCTCAGCGGACTGAAGCGCCTTCTTAGGCAGAGCGCCGCGGCCTGGGTTCGATCCCCAGGCCTGCCTGCTGCGCCGCCCCTGCCCCCAGGGCGTGCAGAGATGGCCTTGGAGACTGGGTGTGGTCGCACGCGCCTGCAACCCCAGCGCTTGGGAGGCTGAACACAGGAGGATCACTAAGAGTCCGATCTATGCAGTGAGACCCTGGAGACCCTGGAGACCTGGTACTAAAATACATTAAAAAAAAAAAAAAAGTATTGCACTGATTTGATTTGGGACTGATTTAAAAGCACTGGTGTTTCTGGTTGAAAAGCTTTTGTTTGAAGATAAATTTTGATAATGCTAAGCTTTTATTTTTAGTTTTTTTTTTTTTTTTAAGTATATCAAGTTTTAATTGAAGACCTTGTCATTTTTTTAAATGAAAAAGTCTTTAAAATCCTGGAACACCTATGTGATCCTTCAACTCCCATGGCTGTTTACACACTGAGGAAATTTACATGACACGGGACATGGAGACACCAGAGGTCTGCACATGCCACTGATTTAAAACAGAAGCCTTTTTGTATTCGGCCAGTGAATAATATGAGTGACAAAATCTGCCTAAAATTGTATCTTTATTTTTTTATTAATTTTATTGAGAAACAAATAGCAATGAGACAGTTTCAAAACAGGTTAGTAAGACAGTTACAGTAATTAATACAATGCATATTGTTGTCTTCGTAGTAGTTATTCTTCGTACAACATGTAGACATGATATCCTGTCCAAACACTATTAGTACAAATCTTTCTTCTCATAGAATTAAGAGAAAGTAGTTGGATATCTATCCTAACTATTTTGTATATACAGATACGAAATGGTCCTTCATTTATCTCCCCTTTTTTTGTTTATTTTTGTCAGAGACATGTATTCCTTTGCGATTTAAATATCGTAGGTGCGTGAATTCAGCAAAATAATCCAATATAGCCCAGTAGTCCATAATAGTAGTGGGTTATCTGTAGAACTGGCAATGTCAGATGTGGTGGGAATGTAGACTGGTACAATTGTTATGGAAATCAATATGGAGACTCCTTAAAAAACTAGGACTGGAAATCCCATTCAATCTAGTTATCCCCCTACTGAGAATTTTCCCAGAAGAACTGAAAACATCATATCACAGTGATATTTGTGCATCAATGTTTATAGCAACACAATTTCTGATAGCCAAACCTTGGAAGCCACCAAAATGCTCATCACCTGAGGAATGGGTGAAAAAGATGTGGTATTTTTATACAATGGAGTATTACTCAGCTATAAAGAATGATAAAGAGAAGCTTTCATATATAAGTGGATGCCACTTGAAGATATCCTCCTAAGTGAAATAAACCAGACCCACATGTATAAATATCATATAGTCTCCCTAGTGTAAGAACTCAAAAGAAGAAATAAAAATAGAAAGTTATAACATAATTAAAAGGAAAGTGAGAACTTAAAGTTAAATAATGAAGACAGGGCAAGGAGAAAAGCTAGGAAACATGATGTGGCAAAGCCATACGTTTATATGCAGGAGATGGTTAATGCAATGATCCTGAGATTCATCAGCAGGTTTTTGAAACTAGCAGTTAATTGGTAGAATTCTGACCCTGCTTAACTGTATATGCTGATACCTGTGAACTAAGCAACTGCACTGAAAACAGCAATGTGTAATACTAGGGCCATGCTTGGAATGCCTGTCATTCTGGTCTTCTAAACACATACTGCTTCTAATCTCATATCAATTTCTCTTATACTGTCTCTCAAGTAAATGTTTTTTTAAAAAAGGGTAATAAATGAAAACACAAGAGAAGAAAAAAAATGTCATAGGACTGTCCTGCTACAACATTGTATATGGTTAGATTCCTAAATTTCTGTGCAAAACTATATAATTGTGTATTTCTAGTTTTAAATAAAATTGTATATTTAAATATTCAGATGGCTAAAATTGTAAGGCAACTTTCCTATCAATCTAACTGAACTTTTTGATATCTTTTGTCACCAACAGTGAGTTTTTATTTTTTCACCGCTCAGCAAGTGTAGTTGTACGTTCAGCTCTGAGTTGCATCCATTTCCACGCTGGTAGTGGGAGTGCACGTGCTTTTGGCTGTGCTGTGCTGGTGAATAAAATGCAAGCTGGTCCAACACGGGAGGTTTCTTGCAAAAATTTTCACAGAGTAACAAACCAGCTGAGTGAGCAATGTAGTCTTCCAAAAAAGAGCATGCGATAGAAAAAAGAAAGTGTGGATTTTGCGAAAGAAATAACAGGCGTATTGAGATTCAGGCTGAGATCTAAAAGGAATTTATCATATTTTTCCATTTGTTCTCCTCCCCAGACACCTTTTGTGTAGAACTCTTTGTTTGTGATGGAGGCTTTTCATGCGCCATTTCAGCACATCAGCACTATTTTATTATTTATTTTTATGTATTTAGTACAGACTCTACAGGGTCTCACTACACAGGCCAGACTCACAGTGATCCTCCTGTCTTCAGCCTTCTGCCGCCATGCTTCAGTGCGCCCTGGGGCGGGGCTGGCAGAGCAGGCCAGGGGATCGAGGTCCAGTCCCTGCATCCACTTAAGCAGGCTCTTTCATCCGCTGAGCTATCTGGCCGGCCCTTCATTGACACTGTTTTAAATGTGACTTCTACAACTACCAGTTTCCAAATTTGAACTCTTCTTCAGTAAAAATTTTAGTCATGAGAGAGCTTGTCACAACCTTTCACTCATTTTAATTTTTACCATTCACCATGGGCCACAGAAGTGGCTAGACTGTTTCCCTTAACAGCTTCCTATTTGGATGACAAGTTTAATTTCCCCCTCTCAGATTTGCATGCTACTAGATTGGGATGTTCTGAGAATGATTTTCTTCTGAGATGAGAAGACAAAAACAAAGATGAAAGTCTCCTTCATTCTCATTCTCTCTCTCTCTCTCTCTCTCTCTCTCTCTCTCTCTCTCTCTCTCTGTCTCTCTCTCTGTCTCTCCATCTCTCCATCTGTCTCTGTCTCTCTTGTCTCTGTCTCTCTCTCTCTTGCTGTCTCTTTCTCTCTCTCTCTCTCTCTCTCTCTCTCAGTACTGGGAATTGAACCCAGAGCTTCCCAATGGTCACATCCCTAGTCTTACTTTGGACTTGCTAAGTCACTAAATTACCCCAGTTAGACACAAACTTATGGTCATTTTGCCACAGTCTTCAAGAGTGCTGGGCTCACAGGCATGGGCTGCCACCCCGGGTTTCATGTGACTTGATAATTTTGATCCTGATCACTAAATAACAGTAATCACGCCCACATTTGTTTTATTATCCCCACTTAATGTTACTAGTTTCTAAGTCAGTAAGCCCCTATATAACTAGCTAGTAACTTCAGTGGCAGGAAAATTAAATGGGACTAACTTGTTTAGATGGTGTTCAGAAAAATTATTTATTTCCCCCATGAAAGGGCAGAAGGGCTAGCTTATCCAAGACTATGGACATGGATATAAGTACTATTGCTGTAGCATTCCTTAGTAGATGAAAAGATTGTGATCAATTTCTAATGCAACAAAAATGTATGAATTACAGAACACTAAGAGGGTGTAGTTGTAGTAGTCAGTAGGTAAAAATTTACTAAAAGGAAACATCAGTAGTGAACCTCACAGCTAAACCAACTGAGCAGGACTCTTGCAAGGCAACTTAGACAGATCAAACATCACGTTGGGACGGCACCAGGAGATGGCGATGCGGTATTGAGGGTGGAGGATTCTTGCTAAACCAACTTAGCAGATCATGCTTGCTAAGTCCAGACAGTGCCAAGACAAGCATGGCAGTAAGAACATCGCAATAAGGGGACTCCCTGGAGCCTGATCACAGTTTGATCAAGCAAGCTGTCTTTGTCAGCAGTGGTGTAATATTTTGGCAATGTTTCAGAGTGCAGTTTAGTGTTAAGGGAAGCTCTTCACGCTTACTCATTCAAGTGCTAAGCACATGTGCACACTTACAAGCGTGGACCCATTTTGGTAAGTTGCGTTGTGCTTTGGGCCACCCCTGTGTACTGTGCTGTTCATCTCCGTAATGCTTTTAGAGAGATTGTTCGTCCATGCCGAGCATCCGGCAGTGTGGCTGTGCTAAAGCTCAGGAGTTCTGTTGCAGATTCTGAGGTATGCTGTCATCGCTTATTGATTTGCTTTTAGGATGGTTTAAGCCAGTAGACAAGGTCTTAAGAGTTGGGTGAATCTGATGAACAGAAAGTGTGTTTGACAAGGTTTGTTGTAGAATAGGAAATATTGCTTACTGAAACTGGAAAATGAAGATTTCATGAAATGAAAAATTTACGCCATACAAACCATTCTCACAACTGGAAACCTTCTGCATATTGACTGGGCATGATATTAAAAAATTAGGATGTAAAATAAACCTTTTTTTCTACAAAGAGGAGTAGGTAGGCACAGTGCTTTATGTCACTCTGAATTGACTTGCTTTTCATGGAGAAAATGAACTAATATAAAATTTTAAAGTTGGGATAAACTTTCTATCAGTATCTAAATTAGAAGTATGTTAAGAAGGTATTAGTGGTGTTTAAAAGTCAGTTGCAGATTTCACCAACGCACCTTAGAATACCTCCAAACATTGTCCATGATGACTCACATTGAAGCATGTACTTAAGCAAGTAAGGGATTAATAATCTGCATAGAAAGATGCACCCTAACTTCCTACTTGTTGGTTTACCATCAGTTGGAGAGCTTAACATAACATCTTTTTATAATAAGTACAGTAAAGATAAGCTACAACTTCAGCAAACACAAATATAATTGGAAGCATCTAAGAGAAATGGTACTGTCACTTTTAGTTCACTTTTCAACCCCAACATTGAACTCCTACTTGTATTTCTTCTAGTCAAATCCACTAATATTGTTTGAGTCAATAAATTATGTTCCAGAATAAAATTTATGGGACTCAGAGGCTTATAAATAGTTTCAGTAGTAGAGAAAAACAGATTATTTGTAAATGTTATTTTTAGGAATATTTTGTGTGTTGCTTTTAATCTTACTAGGGTCCCTTTCCCTCCTTTTTATGGCTTCTTATACCACATTTAACTTAGGAAAATAGATGTTTTAACAAAAGAGTTAAGAACATTACCTTTAATGTCTATTAGATTTAAGCAGGGAAATAATCATTTAAAATGGTGATTCCCTTAGGAAACTGGTTGGCTTTTAAAGCTCCTGCTATACTTGAGAGCTACATGCTTTTGATATCTAAATTCCTCCTCTCTGAGAAAGAGAAGGACTCCACCCTGGGGAGGAGCAAATGCGTCATCTCTGCTTGTAAGGCAAGAAACAGAACCCCGGTTAGTTGCTAAATGTGCTGTAGGATGAAATCTGACCAGATTTGGGCAGTTAGCTGCAGTTGCTGGAACAAAAGCCTAGCCCAGCCCTTACCTGATGTATCAGTGTGCGGATCAACGGGAAATGTTAGCTTGCAAAAAGAGGTTATAATCATGTTTTTCTCACAGAAACACAAAATATGTGTCTAGTAAAAACATACATGCACATATACATTCTCTATAACTTTCAGTTAAGTAACTTGGTACACAATAAGATTACAATGACCCACAGAAAATACAAAGAAACACATTGCTTTTGCCTTTGTCTTTGTCTTTGAAGACAGAGTCTCACTAGTAGTTCAGATTGGCCTTCAAGTAACTGTAGCCAGGCCGGTCTCCACTCCTCTGGGATCTTCTGTCTCAGACTCCATTTCCAGATAACCAAATTGTAGACGGTTGTGTTAGCTAGATTTCTGTTGCTCTGACAAAATATCTGAGAAGAGCAAGTTATAGCAGAGCAGATCCACTGGCTTCATTTTGTTCTGGTACTGTGGTGAGGGAAAGTGTGGCAGTCAAAGGGCCTGGGGAGCTGAGCTGCTCACCTTGTGCCAGATGAGGGGTGGGGGAGGACAGGAGAGAGCAAAGAGAAGAGAGTTACGCCCTTCAAGGCTGAGTCCCTGGAGTGACAGACCTCATCCAATGAAGCCCACTCCTAATGCACCAGTTGAGCAATGCACTCTGAAGTGGACCCATCCGCTGAAGAGTCCCAGGCCTCCTGAGCCAGCCACACCCCCGAGCCCTCAGGCGCAATTGCACCAAAGTTAGAGGAAGTCTTTGGGGAACATTGTAGATTCAGATCCTAAAAATAATAGATAAACTGCACTGAGTTAGGCAAATAGATCAGGTAGAAAACAGATACACAGATAGATAGATGACAGATAAAAGCAGATTGATAGATGATAGATAGATTGATAGACGATAAAGGAATTTGCAATAAATGTAAAATAAGTCTGCTTACTAGACAAAAGTTGACATAGTTGTGCCAGATAGCTTCTTACAAAAGTAATAATAAATAAAACCTGTCAACTTTAGGTCCCTGTTAAATCTCTGCCAGATTTTCTCTACATTAATTTCCTCCAGGCAGCTTCAAATATTTTCAGCATTTTGAAAGAAAAGTCTTCCTATTTCCTCTATATAAGAAGGCAAAATAAATTAAGACAATTGCAGACAATGTGGAAACTAGAGGTGCCACTTAATTCTTAAAATTTCTGGTTGAGAAAATGGGATTACAAACATTAGTTTAGTGAAGAAATAATCTAATACATATAACAAATTAGATCACTGTGCAAATGTTCTCAACTTAAAATGCTATAAAGTATCTTATTACACTTATAATTTGTACTCAGTATAAAAATTTAATATCTTCATAGTTTAACTTTTTTAATAAAAGCTATTTCTAATTTAAAATTTCAATTGCCCATATTAATGCAGTTAAATTATATTTCAAATACCTTATTCCTTGATTAATAAGGCAAGATTCAACCCTTAACTCTTGCACCCTTAACTATCTCTCTCTATCTTCATCTTAGAATTATTACAACAAATTATAACCTAAACTATTGGTAGTATGCAAAAGAGCATGTTGTATTGTTGTATTACTCAACAGGATGCAAAAATATTAAATTAATGACTGTATCATTAATAGTTATGATTTCAACACTTTCAATTTGCAGATTACAAATTGTGATGAGTCTGAAAAACAAGAAAAAATTAACCAGTTTCCCCTCCCCACCCAGAAAAAACTCTTGGATAAATGTACTTGGTTTGTTTCAAATAATTAGTAAATGCAGTGGCTTGTTCAAAAATGAAAATGTTTCCTCGTGATATACTTTTTTTTTTTTTTCTGCTTTTGTTTTTGTTTTGTTTTGTTCTTTGGCTGTACTGGGGATCAAACTTGGGACCTTTCGCTTGCCAGGCAGGCACTTATGCTGCTGATAGATGATAGATAGATTTATCTTATATGAGGCCCTTATATGAGATATTTAGGGAGAAAGAGTTAAAAACTGTTAAGTTTTAGTTATTTGACACAAGTTTTTAACATGATTTAAGAAAGAATAAGCTATGCCTTGCTCCAGTGTGCTTGCTATAACAAGGCTCGGTATAGTTTATTTTGGCACTTGGTAAATCATGGTCATATCTGCTTATAATATAAAAAGTATTTTAAAGCTACATTTGCAAACAGATCACCCAAACATCAATAGTGAAAAGCTTGGAAACAATATCTCTTCTTACTTTGGGAGTGTTATTTTAAAAGTAGATTGGATTTGTTGCACAGAATTCAGGATGTTTTAAAAAGATCAGATCCCCAAATTTGTACCTAACATGTAAATGACTAAACCAATTTACTGCAGGTATCTGGTTTACTAATAATATAAATTTGTTTTCACAACTTCTAGCATATATTTTAACAAAGATCATTACCAAGATCAAGCATTTGGTATCCAGGAATTATTTAAAGTAGTGATGCTTTATCTGAGTGTCACCACTTTCTTTCATGTGACAAAGAACTGGACTGAGACCACCAGCTTATTTCCGCAGGCCAGCACGAGTGTAGCTCTGTGTACACTACTGTCCATATCCCTAAGCTCACTTGCAGAACAGCATGTTTCAGGCAGATTTGAAAAGCATTCAGAGGGACAGCCACAGGATGATAGGAAACTTGATTTGAAGTGTAAAATTATGATGGAGAAGTTTAAAAATATGTATGGCTACATGCTCACAATGAGTATTCTAAGCTAGTGTTGTTACATGTTTTTGAAAGTTATCTTTCTAATAAATAAATTTAAATATTTTTTAAACTGCCTATGCTTTCAAGCCCCATGCATTTTGTAGTCAATTAAACATTTTTAAGAGTAACTTGTTACCATTTAATGTTTTTTTAAAAAAATAAAACACAAGCTAATTTCTGCTCTGGATGGGTTCTTTCTATAAAGTAGCAATTTGGGTGGATTCTGTATGTAACTTTGCTACACAAGAGTATGTACACAATGAAACAAAAATGTCATTAAAAGGTCTTTTGGGGAGTACTTCAAGAACTGTGCTTACCACAAGAAAGTAATTTTTAAAAAAATTATAATATTTCAATTATTGAGGAAGCATCAATAATTTTTTTGTTTGACAGAAGATTGGCAGTGAATGTCTAGCAATGCTTAGAATGTGCATTGAAAACGATCTCTGAACCACATGTTGATATTTTTTGAATGAAACTACTGTTAGAACCTAGAAACAGTCCCTTGGTTCAAAGCCTTGTCTATCTCGTCTAAAGGAGGAGGAAAAAAATTAGAAAAAGAGAAGAGAGTCACAAAGTGAAAAGAATCAAACTACCACCAGGAAATATCTAAAAGTTCTTACCATCAAGTATTTGAACACAACAACCTCGTGATTTTTGATCCATCTTAAGTGCTATCACCATTTATTTATTTTTTTTAAATATGCGTCTTAACATTTTATGACCTTTAGCTCATGGTCATTACTTTTATGACCTGAATCCCGTGTGTCAAGAATATCAACCAATTGGCACCTATCTTCTTTTAAAGATAGTTTTCAAAGCGAATGACTATTATATTGTAATACTTTGTTCTCTCTCTCCTCCTCTTTCTATTTTTTTTTTTTTATTTTTGCTTCTGTTTTTGGATGGTTGGTGACTTGTTTGCTTCTCCTGGTTCCTGTTGATCAGTGGTGTTTGGCCAGTTTGTACATTTCCAGACATCACTCCACGATGTTGTTGAGGTGTATGATGGGCCAACTCAGCAGTCTTCTCTGTTATCTTCCCTCTCGGGATCCCACTCAGGTATCCTTTCATAGCTCTGCCATACATCAGTTCTTAATTAAAGCCTGACTTACTAGCATTGTAGAGAAAGTTGAGATTTATGTCATCCACGCTGGAGATAAAGTAAACTGAAAGCAGTCTATTATTTTTTTAAGAAGAGAAACACAATTTAATAGTAACTAAGGAGCTAGAAAAAAAAAAAAGTAGCAACTATTTTCTGGGCTTGTTCTTAAGTAAATATAATATTTATCACAATCTGTGGTATTCAATATAATGTAAACTATTTAAGGATTATTTGAATAATGGTACAGTGTACATCCAGTATGTAATTGAGATCTTCTGCTAACAGGATTGCAATTAAGCTAAACCCAAAGGAAATATATTGTTAGTTGCAGGATATTTTTAAAGTAATTTGATGGAACATAGAGTTACATTTTCAAACGAGAGTATGAAATAATAGAATTTGTTAGGATTACTGAATGAAAATTATTTATGATATCTTAGTGTTTGTTTTGTTGAGTAGGAGAATCACTTCCACTGAGTTCAGGTAATCAGATCACAATTCGATTTACTTCAGTTGGACCAATAACAGCTAAGGGATTTCACTTTGTGTACCAAGGTAAGTGACCCTGTGGTCTAGCAGCACACTAAGGAATGATACCAGTTTCCATTCTTTGTTCAGTTATTGGACGAGTCAGTCCTCATTGCCATAGAGGACGGATAAAACATGCTGTGCCCTTCCTTCCTGGCCTAGAGCATTGTTTCTTGACCAAAGTAAGACAAAACAAAACAAAAAATCTCCTGTTGCCACTACCATCCTCAATTTGAATGTACCTTCTTCCTGCCCAACATACTGTTTTCAAAACATCTATGTTTTCCCAGAATTCTTCACCCCACCTGTTCTATTGTCCTCATAGTCGGGCACTCTAAGTTAAAACTCTACAGATTTTTATTTTAATATATTTAGCTATACCAAGGAAATCATTGCTTCATTTTAAAATTGTGCTTTCTTATTATCTCAGGATGGAAACTTTCTTCCTGATTATTAATGATTTTGCACAATTAGAAGTTTATAATTTCTTGCTTTTATAGATATTTTTTCACAGTATTGTTAAGCTAAGCAATTACTTGAACTATTTTGTTTGAAGTATTTCTGATCATATGGCAGTACTCAAATGTACCTTGACCTTCATTCTTAAGAAATGTATAAACACTTGTGATTTGATATTCTTATTAAACTGTCTTACTCCATTGATCTGCTGACTATAATATCATACTGTTTTCAATAGTACTTTCCCCTATAAAAATTATGGTATTATGAATTTAAAAAGGCACTTTAAAATTTTGTTACATTTACTCAAATCTTATAAAATGAATCAATCAATTTGGAATTCATCATATCTCTTTTTGGCTGTTGTCAATCTCTTTAATCATATTCCTTGAGTTTTAAAAAGAAAAAACATCCTGTTATCATTCTGCTTAACTAAATTTAAAAGGCACAATTGAAAGACATACAAAATTTAAAAATTAATTTCAAATTTTATATTTCTTGATCAATCAAATAAAAATTTTATTGTTGTTAATCTGTCTGACTTATACTCTGCTTTAACTGAATGTACTTATTGTTATCAATAACAAACATGTTTTGAGAGCTAAACTTTATAAATATGCTACAAAATAAATTTTAAAAATGTTTGCTTCCTTAAAATCCATGTTATTAAGGACAAAATATTGAAAGAGATATAAAATTATTTAACATACCCTGACACATGTGGTTTTAATATAGTATCTCACCTTTTAAGGAAATGGACTTTAGTCCCATAGAGGCAAAATCTAACTAAAATTACATTGTATATTAGTAAGATTTTGGTGAGATAAAAAAATTAATTAGTATATTTACAGATCTGAGAGTTAAAAATTTCTAACAAAAAAATCTTGATGACAATGGCATTTTTCATTTTAAATTTTGTTTTATTTAGTATGAAACTTAAAACTTTTAGAATTGTATTGAAATTATTAATTTCAATTCTGGAAAAAATGTGAATTTCTTTGAAACCAGTTTAGTTCCATTTTGAAACCAGTAGAGTTACATTTTGGAATCTATTATTTTGGGAAATTAAAACTAACAATTATTTCTACACAGCGGTTCCTAGAACAAGTTCTACACAATGCAGTTCTGTGCCTGAACCAAGATTCGGAAGGAGAATTGGCAATGAATTTGCAGTTGGTTCTTTGGTTCTTTTTGAATGTAATCCAGGATATATTCTCCATGGATCCTTAGCAATTAGGTGTGACACAGTGCCCAATTCTCTAGCCCAGTGGAATGATTCCTTACCTACATGTATTGGTGAGTATATAAGTCTGTTTCCTCTGTGATTGTGTAATTTTTAAAAAAATTTCAAATGTATTTCTTTGTAATTTATCAACAAAATTCAATGTATTTATTTTGGACAACATGATGCTTCAAAATATATATGTATTATGAAATGCTTAAGGCTAGCTAACTAGCATATGCATTACTTCATATAATTACCATTTTCATGGCTAGAATCTTTCATATATATTCTCAACATTTTTTGAAAATGAAAGATTACATCAAGCAACTCTAGTTATTTTTTTTTAATCATTTAACCAGCATCCACCAACCCC
>NW_004524694.1:6902175-6912769 GCF_000260255.1 Octodon degus | reverse complement strand
GGTCCCTGTGCTTTGCTAAGCTTGTTCTAAGTAGGTGCTTTAGACCACTGAGCCATCTCACCAGCCCTTTTTTTCTGTTTCTATCTGAACATTTTTTTAGTGTTCCCCATATAAGGGAGGCGTGTGCCTGAGTTCCAGCAGCTAACTATGTATTCTGTGTTCACCCATGTTGTTTCAAATGACAGAATTTCTTTTTGTCACTGAATAATCTCATTGAATGTGTGTGTGTGTGTGTGTGTGTGTGTGTGTGTGTACTCCTTTTTTTCTCTCTCTACCATACAGTGGACACTTGGTTTCCATTTCTTGTCTACTTTGAATAGCATTACAATGAATTTAGAACTACAGATATCTCTTCCACATACTGGTTTCCTTTTCCTTGAATATATATCCAGTACTTTGCTTGCTGATGACGTGGTTTCCCTATTTTCGTGTTTTATATATAATAGTCATACTGATCAGTTTATTCCACACATTTTAACTATTTTTGAATATACAAACTCCAGAGAAGCAGTTGTGTCTTAAATATGCACAAAAATGACATCAAGTAAATTTTCATGTTTATATACAAACAGTTAAAAACAGGAAAAATATGAACCATTAAATTATTAGATAAAACCTACAGGTAGAGATGTAGAATTCTGATAAAGTCCTTTTGATTTCCATTTGGCTTCTTCTTTTTTTTTTTGTTAATGTATTTGATTGATGCAGGGTCTCACCATGTAGCTCAGACTTATGGACTTATGGTGATCCTTCTGTTCTCAGCCTCCCCAGTTCTGGAATTACAGGCATGCACCACTGCTCCCAGAGTCTGTCTGGCTCAGCATGACCTGGGGCTGGAGTGGCATGCGGTGCTGGGAGTCGAGCCCTGGTCCCTGTGATTGCCTAAGCTTGACTAATCCAGCACTTTAGTCTGCTGAATAATCTCACCAGCCCCGTTTGACTTCTTTTAGCTTTGAATTTTTTGTGGAGTCTCTATCCTTTTTTTTTTTTTTTTTTCCCCTCATAGCTGTACTGATTTACATTCTCGATATATTGGAAAAATTTCTTTTTTCTTTACATCTTCAACAACACTTGTTATCTTCTGACTTTTTGATAATAGCCACTGTTTTCTTATGCAATAGCATGGTATCCCATGATTGTTTTGATTCGCATTTCTCTGATGATTAGTAATTGGCACAGTTTTTATACCAATTGACCATCTGTACGTCTTCTTAGATTTATTGTACATTTATAGATTGGGTTATTCCTATGCTATTGAGGTTTCTGAGTTTCTTTTGTATTCTGTGAATTAATATTTTTATCAGTTATATAATTTACAATTCTTTTTATGCATTGTAGGATGTCTCTCCATTTTGACACTCTTTCCTTTACCAAGCAGAAGCATTTTAATTTGATGCATTACCACTTCCCTATGTTTGATTTTGTTTCTTATATTTTGTTCTGAAGTATTTATGGTCTTTTCTTCTAGTAAATTGTTTTGGGTCTTACATATAAATCTAATTCATCTTGAGTTAATTTTTATGATTGGTAAGACAGAAGATTTGAGTGACTTTTTTCTTTATGTAGATAACAAAATTGTCCCTATGTAATCAATTAAAAAGTTTTTTAGTTTTATTACTGCCTGTCTGTAGTACATTCCCCATGTGAGCCGACACATGTACATTACACATCTCAATTCTGTTTTCATTCCTTTTCCTTCTGCTGTATTCCCTCTCTCTTTATCTCTTGGCTTCCCTTCCCTTTGGCAAAAGACCTAGCTCTTCATTTCCTATTACGTATTTTGGCCTTTATTTACATTAGCATTTTTCATGCAAAAGAAAGGAATCATTTACTGAAAAGACTGTCTTTTTTCTAGTGTGTATTGTTAGCACCTTCAGTGAAAATCAATTGGTTGTGGATGAATACTTCTCAGTTTTCTCCCCTGTCCCATGATCTGTGTATCCATATTTATGCCAGTACCATGCCATTTTGATTGCTATGGCTTTGTACTATGTTTTGGATATATTCTTGCTCAAAAGGTTTTGGCTATTTACATATTTCTCTTTACATGTGGGTGTGGTTTAATCAAATTTTAGGATTTTTTTCTAGATTGGTGAAAAACATCATCAGCATTTTGAGAGGGATTGCATGGACTCTGATGATTATTTTTGGTAGTGTGAATATTTTGAGAGAATTTATTTTTGTTATGCCTGCAATGCATTATTCCATTTTTGTTGGTTTATGTCTGACTCCTCTTCAGCTTCTTTCATTGATATCTTTAGTTTTCATTGTAGGTTTATGTTTTTTTAATTAAATTTATCGCTATGTAGTTTTTCATAGCTATAGTAAATAGGAATGCTTTCTTGACATGTTTTGCAGTTAGTATATAGCAAAGCTACTGATTTTATGGTTCTTTTGTGTACTATAACTTGTTTTTTATTTTTCCTGTATTTAGGACAGGGTCTACAGGGTCTCACTATGTAGACTGGACTCATAGCGATTCTCCTGTTTTCAGCCTCCCAAGTGCTGGTATTACAGGTGCACACCACCATGCCAGTCTCACTCACCCTGTGGGCAGGCCCGGCAAGGCACACCAGGGATCAAGTCCCAGCTGCGGTGCTCTGTCTAAGCAGGCACTTTGGCCCACTGAGCTATCAGTCTGGCCCTACTATAACCTGTTGAATTTATCATTTCTAATATTTTCATTGAATATTTTGTGTTTCTGTATATTAGGTCCTGTCATCTACAGGGCAGCTTGACTTCCTCTTGTTCAATATGAATGCCCTTCATTATTTTCTCTGGCTAGGACTTCTACCATGACCTTGAATGAAAATAGACACTTTGTCTAATTTCAGATGTTTCAGAGAAAGCTTTTGCTTTCTCCCACTCAGTATATTAATTGTTGATTTATTAAAAGTGGCCTTATTATTTCAGGTGTGTTTCTTGTACACTTAATTTGTTTTTAAGCAATTTTATCATGAAGCAATACTGAATTTTACCAAAGAACTTTTCTGCATCTATAGCGATTATCCTATAATTTCACCTTGCACTCTGTTATTGTGGGGCCGTGCTTATTGATTTATGAACGCTGAATCATCATTACAGCCTGGGCATTTGATTATAGTGAATAATCCTTTAAACTGTTGGATTAAATTTGCTTCTGTCTTCTTGAGAATGTGTCCACTCATGCTCAGAACTAGAAGAAAACTATTTTGTTTATTTGCTTTTTCAATCTAAGATATTTCAGTACAGCAGCCTGAATATTCTAAAACCTTGTTCCAAAGCAATTTAAATACATATTAAATTTAATCCTCAGACAAACCTATATAAACAGTAGTCTTTGCATCTGTAGATGATAAAATAAAAGAAGAAAAAACCCTTTTTATGAAAGCAGCATAATATAGTAAAGAATAGAAAGGATTTAGAAAGTAAAATTAAGCTTTTCTAATTGTAAACACCAACCTAATTGCTTCTCTTTGAAGTCTAACTTACAGTATTGTCCTATCCAAATGGACCTTTTTATATTCATGTAGAATTCTGATGCTCTTTACATATATTTGTTTTATAATCAACAAATATAGGTAATAAATCAGTTAGATTTATTCATCTTGTTTGTGCCTAACATATAAAGCACAGGTTATTGATTAAGGCCACAAGTAGATCATCCTCTTACATATATTCTTATAAAGAATAATATCATACATTCTTCTGAACTACAATGTGTTTGAATTCATACTCTTTAAAATAGTAACAAATTATCCTAAACAAAGGGAATGATGAACTGCAAGAAATGTCTTTATATATTTTTGCTAGAATTTGTCATGAATATACATAAATTAGAAATGACTTCACTTAAAATTAGTTTAATAATTGAAGACAGTCATACATAGTTATACATTTGTTCAGATATATGACAGATTTAGTATTTATCTATAAATATCAAACATCAAACTATGTCTCATATTTAATTTCTGTGTCATTTTGTTTATGGAGGCAGTGATAGAAAATATTGATGTCATCTAGTCCAAGGAAGCTAAATAACTATTATAGCCTAATATGTGTCTTGAAAATTTCTTCAAAATAGTCAACTGCTATAAAAATAGTGACATAATGATATGGAAACTTTCATTAATTTTCAATATCATTGAAAAAACTTGTTCTTCTGGTTAGTAGGTAAAGAGCCTATGTATGCAAAAAACTGAATGTAAATTTATGAATTACTCCTTAAAAATATTGTTTGTAGATTGACTATGTTAATACTCTAATTAACCATGGGAAAGTTATGAAGAATTATGTAAATAGAAGAAAAGTCCTCACACCGGGGAATTATAATGAAATCTTAGCACAAGTTTAAATTAATCTTGGTTGAATACCTTGGGCTTTGACCTTAATAATTAAATTTAAATACAGATGTTTCTAAATGCATGGTGAAGTTGTATTCAGATAAACCTGTGAGTAGTGAAAACATCATTATGTTAAAATGCACTAAGTACACAAGTCTTACCAAACAGCAGAGGTTACTGATGTAGCAGCCTATGAAACTGGTGTGTTTCCTCTCATGGACTCGCGCCTGCTCATTAGCACCAGGTGAGAATACTTATTTAACACTGTAACTACAGAAAAAAAGATCAAACTTCAAAAGTTGAGCTCTGACTTCTTCTGAATGTACATCCCTTTTGCATGATCCCAAGGCTGAAAAAAATTGTAAACAAAACTATTCAAGTCAGGCACCATCTGTACTCCAAATTTATGTGACAACCAAATCCTCTAGTACAGCGCAGGTGAATACAATTGTAGAAGTGGAGAAAGCAGCACACAGAGCTCAGTGTGCAGGGTGGTAAAGCATTGGTGTTGATTTGCGTTTGTTGATGTTTGAAGAACACTTTGAAGTTATTTATCTTCCACAGAAAATGTTTGCATCAATGACAAAGGCTATTAAGATGGGTTTGTATCATTTTTTTCCCAAATTCAGTAATTGAGCTTTCCCTTGAAAAAAAAAACTGATTTATTTGCATTTAGATTTTTTTTGAAGAAGTTTTGAGGAAACATGGTAATTGTCTTTATAGTAATAATAATTATTTACTAGAACATTACTATTTAGGGATACTAAATTCTGTTCTGTCTATTGATAAACCTAAAAATAAATGGATATGAAGAAACAACCTCAAATAATGAATATATTAATAACTTGACTTGTATTGTCTGCCATGTTTAATAAAAAAATAGAAATAAAGCAAAATCTCAGCAATTTTAATTGGTCTTGCTAATATATACAATTAATATATTGACCAGAATTAGTACTCTATCTAATCCTTTATTTCCCTAAAAATGAAGAATTTAAACATTGTATTATCCAAAGAAGCCTTCTTTTTTTAGTACGCATGAGTCTATAAAGATGAGACAGGAATAAAAAAAGGAAAGACATAAAATGATCAGATGGGAAGAAAGAGGGAACAATGAAAAAGAAAGAAAATTTAAATCAGAGGAAAGAAATATGTGAAGCAAAATAGAACATTTGAGAGATACAGTGTGGAAAATAGAAAATGACATATATTAAACTATAAGCAATACTCTTCCTGAATAAAACCATTTTACCATATATGATTTTTTTTTTTTTTTTGGCTGTCTCAGTGCATGCTGAGGGTGGGGCTGGCACAGCATGTGCCTGCGATGGAACTGTGGTCCCCTGTCCCTGCCTAAGCTTGCCCAAGCAGGCCCTTTGGACTGTTGAGCTGCTCACTCACCCTACCATATATGACCATTACACAGTCGTTCATGTTTGAATTGTTTCAACTGGCCACTCCCTGAAGTTTTACTGTCAGCAGTGAACATTCAGATATGTAAAAGGATGAATACGTAACTGACCTAGAGACAGCACAGAAAGTAAAATAGCTCCTGGGCAGAAGTGAGCCTGTGAAAAGCGATCATCAGCTGCTTACCGATTGTGAGGCTGGTCCGTAGCTAAAGGAGTAAGTCCTAGTTTAAAATCCTCAGAGCAGGTTTGGCTTTGGACCTGGGTCGTGGGTGTGTCTCAGTTACACTTCTCTCCTTGCTGGGGACAAAATACCCAAAACCTAAAATTGAGGAAAGAAAGGTTTATTTAGCTCATAGTTAGTGGAGGTTTTAGTCCATACTCAGCTGGCTCCAACACAGAGTGGCACATGGCAGAGGATAGCAGTTCATAGCAGTGGAAAACAGTAAAACAGCAAGAGCAAAAAGGGAGGAGTAGTGGCAACAGAGAGCAAGTTGGTCCGCCTTATGTTACATTCAGACTGGGTATAGCACTCACATTGGTAATCCCACCAGCATTTACACCTATAATCCCAGAAGCACTCACACCCACAGTCCCACTGGATCATGAATTAGTCACAAACTGTAGAAGTCTTCCCCATGAGTGCATGAGGCTTTGGAGGGACAACTGGACATAAAACATAACATTCTGCCGCTGGACCCCCAAAGACTCATGCATATCCCTTTGTGCAAAAGGCATTTTAGTCCATCTCTAGGACTTACCAAAGTCCTAATAGTTTCAGTGTTGCTTAAAAGTCCAAGTCCTAAGTCTCCTCCCAGGTCTAACGCAAGCTCTTACCTGTGAGCACCTATGCAAATGGAAAGCTAAAGTCTCAGCACTCAATGGTACATGGCAAACACTACTACTCCAAAAGGTACACATAGCAGGATATGAAGCATTGGGACCAAAGCAAGTCCAAAATCCAGAAGGGCAAACATTAAGTCCTCTCATTCCACATGGAACACTCAAAGGAACCTGTGGTGACTTGTGCCCTCCACAAGCCTTACATGGCCCCACCCCTTTAGCGCTTTTGGTGGTAGTTTTCATAGCTTCTCTCTTCTTTGCTCCCTCTTTGCTTCTCTCTTGGCTTTGCTCCCTGTTTGTAGTTTCCAGTAGATGATCTGCACTCCTGGCTTTTCTAAACGACTAGGGCTTCTTCTGCATGTGAGGCTTCTCACGCCCTGCTTCACATGCTGCCCTCTCAGGGGCACACTCCCTGGCCTCCCAGGCCTTCTCAAATCAAGGCGGAAGCCTTCTTAACCTGGAACTCTTGCATTCTGCAAGCAACTAAATCCAAAGCCACGTGGATGATGCCAAGATCTGCTGCCAGCTGGAGCAGTAGCCAAGCTTTCTTCTTTCTTGGCTGTAGGGAGGTCAAGTGCCTGGATCTTCTGAGCACTCTGAACCAGTTTCTGAGGAACAAATTCTCTACGCTGGTGCCATTCTCGACACTGGTGTGGCTGCAGCTGCCATTCTGGAACATGGCGCTCTGTGGCTTTCTCCTCAAGGCAAAGTCCCTCATCCTTGGGATTCCAAGGCTGCAAAGGGTGGAGACCTGCTGCTTCTTATGATGCCCTCAGGCCATCCTTTTTCTCTTTAGTTCTTTCCCAGCAGTGGAGATTCTCTCAGCTCCATCTTGGCATTACACAGCTTTATTGGAGCTTCCTTTTTGGCCAAACTCACAACATTTCAAAGCATTCTTCTGGTATACTTACTTTATTTTATTTATTTTTCCAGAAGTGGGGGTTGAACTCAGGCCCTTGTGCTTGCCAGGCAAGCACTTATTCTACTGAGCCATCTCCCCAGTCCTGGCTACTTGCTCTTTATTCTCAAAAGAAATTTGACTGAAAGCCCTGAAAAATAGCAATACCACTGCTTCAACATTCATTCAGCTGCTTTAAATTTCTTTTGAAAGATTAATCAGTCTACCATGCTTAATCTTAGTCTCAGGTAAAGTCTCTGAACATGAGAAATATACAAACTTTCTGCCAAGCTATAACATACATTGTCTGTAGTCTAAACACCAGTGCAACGCTTCTTCCTAGAAGAAATCTCCCCAGCCTGGCCTTTACAGGCAGGATTTCTATTTACCTTCTGTTCTTCAGAGCTCTGACCAGAATCTCTCAGTCAGAAGTTGGTGAAGCTCTGATCAGAATCTCTCATCCAAACTTTTCCTATCTCTTCCCATAAACCATTCCTCAGAGCTTATAAGCTTGTAAGTCAGGTAGTTATAGCAATAACTCCCCTCTGTGGATAACAAATTCTGTCTTAGTTCCTCTTCTCTCCTTACTAGAACAAAATTCCCAGTGCCCAAAATTAAAGAAGGAAAGGTTGACTTAGTTCACAGGGGAGGTTTCAGTCCACACTCAGCTGGCTCCAAGGCAGAGTGGCACACAGCAGAGGGCAGCAGTATGTGGCAACAGAATGAAGAAAAATAGCAAGTGCAAAAAGGGGGAATAGGTGGCAACAATGGCAACAGAGAGCAAGTCTGTCACCCTTATGTTGCATTTAGGCTGAGTGTAGCACTTACACCCATAATCCCAGCAACACTAATATTCATAATCGCAGTGGATCATGAATTATTCACAAACTTTAGAAGTCTGCCCCATGACTTCATGAGGCTTTGGGGGGAACACATAGGCACAAACCATAACAGGGTGCAAGCTGTAAGAGTTTTGAAGTATATGCTAGAATAAGACCATGTTGTTGAGAAAGTACTGTAACAGGTGGTTCTAGTGAAAGTTTCCATCTTTTTAGAAAATGACGAAGTGGTCTTAAATAGAATTTTGGTACAAATGTGGACTATACATTTCATTGTGATACCTCAAAGGAAAATGATGTACAAATTATTCCTTTGTAAATGGAAGGGTGTCCTTACTACAAAGCGGCAAAACACTTGGCTGGATTGCACTCCTATTCCAATGTTTCTTAGAAAGTAGAATTTATGAATAATAAAATTGCGTATTTGGCTGAGGAAATTGTTGGAGGTAGAGCTTGACTCCTCTTGACAGTGAAGTGTGAGAACAGAGAAATTATTTAAGGATGGAATTGCTACTCAAAAATAAAGCAGTTTTCAGATTCTCAGCCAGTGTGTGTTGAAAAAAGTGTTGGACAATGAGATTATTGTCTCAACAGAGGCTGAGAGCAACTCATCAAGATAATAGCTGGATCACTCCCTTTTTTACTGAAGTCAAAACAGTGGAAAGAAGGCCTTGAATGCATTTCAGAGGTCGCTAGGGCAGCTCTTTTCATCACCCTTTTTGAAGACAAAATTGGGTGTCAAGGGAAATAGAAAGCTTGGGAGTCCTGTTTCAAAGAATGGCCCTCCTCTGCCTAGCATCACCTCAGATCCCTCACTGCTGCCTGCACTCTGTCATAGAGCTTGTTTGCTATCCAGGGCTCTGTAGTAGCTGTGTTATTCTCAGGATAGTTGTTGACACACAGCTCCCTTCACATAGATATTAAAGAGTGTACTGATGAGTACAGATTCCTAGGCAGATAGCTTCCACAAGGCCCAGCCACACAGATAGCCTCAGCTAAGGCAAAACCCAGTGTGGTTGTGTCAGTGGACTCCCCCTTGACCTCAGACCAGCAGGGGCACTCCTGTGGCTTCCATCCAGGAGGACCACGGGTATGCAGTTCCAGCCATGAGAGCAGTGGTATAGACTATGCCTGTGCAATCCACTGGGAACAAGCTACTGCTCAGCCAAGCTGCTGTAGATAGGGCAGGAAGGTGGGGCTTCCTCTTTGGTGGGTTCAGAAAGCAGGAGACGAGCTTTGTTGGTTCTAGAAGTCAGCACTGCAGCCCCAGTGTACCCGGAAGACAGAGAATGAAGTAAAAGTTGTCAACTTTGAGGTCTTGGACTTGCTCAAGACACGGGAGCTCTTTCTGTACTCCTATTTTTCTTTTTCCATGATGAGAATAGCTGTTCTGTGACTCTTCCACCATCATGTCTTGGAAGCATACAATTTGTTTGGTTTCATATGCTTATTGCCCAAGAAACATTTGTCTTAGGATAGATCAAAACCCTACTTGATTCATATTTAACTGAGAGTTAGGAGTTTAGACTATTGATCCTGTAAAACTTCAGGCTTCTAGGGTTACTAGGATGGAACAAATGTACAGTAGTTTGTGTGTATGAACAACATGAATTTTGGGGATAAGGGCAGAATGTTTTATCCTGAAGTATTTGTGTCCTCCTAAAATACGTGAGTTGAAATCCTAACCTACAGAGTGATGGTAATTTTGGGGGGTGGCAATTTAAGTCATACAAGCTGAGGCTTCATGAATGAGGTTAGAAAAGCAGACCTCATTAAATACCCCCCAGAGAGTGCTGTCATTCTTTTGCTATGTGGTCACGGTGTAAAGATAACTACCTCTCAACATAGGCTCAGAGTAAATAGGACTGGATGTCTAATCTATCAGGGCTTCATCTTGAACTTCTCAACCTTCAGAAGTGTGAACAAGGACTTTCTCTTTTTTATGAGTTAGCCAGTCTAAAGATTTTGTTGCAGCAGCCTGCACAAATTAAGACAGATCTAAAATATGTATCTATGATTAGAAAATTGTTTTGGATGATTTTTTATTTCCTATCAATATCAGATGCAAAGGACATACTGTTACAGGGCTTTGAGGAGTGTCAGTCTTCTTTTGTCTAAGTTCTTTCTGTTGTCAACAAGTAACTGATCAAGACAGTCATAAACCATGACATGTTTTTATATTTGTTAAAGGTAGAAAAAGAAATGTTTTCCCAGAATGAGTTGGGGTCAAACAAAAGGAAGAAAAGAGGTGCGCCCTACAGCTTGAGGGTGGGTTAATGTGAA
>NW_004524694.1:6897456-6900927 GCF_000260255.1 Octodon degus | reverse complement strand
AGGTGTTCCCTGAGTGAACATATTTTAGCAGATAACTGCAATAATTCTTGAATACTTCTACAGTATTCAGAACTTATACAATATAAGTTGGATATCCAAACAACTGCAGCCAACTTTCAGAGTCAGAGTTCTTTAGTTTTAGTTTGTGTTCACTTTGCCGTCTTAGACTTACAAAATCAAAGATTCAGTTTCTCCTGAGATAAGGATGTTATGTAGGACAAACACGAGCCATTTATTTATGTGATTTTAACCTGAGAGGAACACACTTTCTATTTACACTTAACCACTTCGGTAAAGTCCTTGATAATTTATTTCCAGGATTTCTATGTGATGATTGTTCTTGTTGCCTTCACAGTTTAGTGAATGCCCAGTTAACAGCTTACGCAAAGTGAGCATCTAATTGGAACTAAAAAATACAGCTTTCTGCTCCCAAAGAGCACCATCTCAGTTGAGTTGTTTCAGATTCACAGTTCTTACTACTACTATCAACACTTTCTTCCTGCAAGCGAAGTGCGGTAGAATGTCCAGCAGCTCTGCACACAGCGATCCAGTACATGTGAGCTTCTGACAGGACAGCGACCTCTTCTGAGACCTTTGTAGTGATGACTGAAATGGCCAGAAATCGTTAAGACTCCTAAAATCTTAACAGCATGCTGTTAGGCAAGTTTCTGAAAAAATATAATATTTTGATAGGAAAATTGAATGTGGATCAAATGTAGAGGGGAAAAATAAAACCCATGCTAAAGACAGCTTTTATCTTCCAAATATGACCTTGATATACATTATATTTCTTAAAATTTTCAGTCACATAACCCCCCAGGCTGTCCTGCCTCAGAAACTGGGGTTCCACTAATCCCTTGCAGCCACTAATAGTTCTAACAATGCCTGGCCTCAGGCAGAAGCACTTGTGCCGGTGGGAGGTCTCTCTTGAAGAGCCCCGGAGTCTGCACCTACACCCCTTAGGCAAAACCTTTTTAATTAGCTGCATATCCCCATCACCTTTCTCTGGTTCTGTTTTTTTCAAGTTCTTTCCAAATTCAGAAAAATAACTTTTCCTTGGTTTGTCTCCATGGCAACACCTGTCTATTTTCTTTTTTTGGAGTGGGAGGAAATTGATGAAGAAGTATATTAGATAGATAGATAGATAGATAGATAGATAGATAGATAGATAGACAGAGAGAGAGAGAGAGAGAGAGAGAGAGAGAGAGAGAGAGAGAGAGAGAGAGGATAGATCTCAGCTCTTATTCTTTGGTTCATTGGTGCAGCCATCTACTCACCCAGGAAAGAGTTACTAAGTTATGTAATAAATAGCAATTATTAGCTTTAAAATAAACTCCTACGAAGCATTGTGTAATTTAATATTGACATCAACTCCAGGAGGGAGAGAAACACTGTTGCTTACAGCTGGCACAATCTCCATGGTCTAGAAACAAAGGCTGACTTCAGATTGGAACCCAGCCTATTTGATTCTAAAACTTGTTCTCTTCTTTCCATATATGCTGTTGTGTAAGAGACGGGAAGGGAGAAGGCATCCTATACGTATCTCTTAAAAATAGGGCACATATGTCAGGTTAAGTCATAGAAGGGGAGGGGAAGATCGTAAACATCACGTGATAGTGCGTGTCTGGGAGCTCTTATACTTATTTTCTTTTCTGGTTAAACACTGAAAATGACTGGAAGAAAATTTTACTATTATGATTTATTTAGGAAAATACTGAGGCATAGAAATGATGCTACTGAGAAATAGCTATTTTTTAAACACAAGGTAAACACGGATGTACAATTTGCCCTTTCATAGTGTATCCAATGACCATTTATTACATGCTTAAGTGCTAGACTCTTTTCTAGATACTGATTACTTACTTTTAAATAAGAATATCCAACGTCTTGCACTTACAAAGCCTACATTTACGAGGAGTACAGAACCCATGATAAATGTTCTCTTCTTTCAAGGGTGGTGTTAGAGAGGATAGTAAGTCATATGGTGAGGACCTGAGGAGGACAGAGAAGGCATGGTGCTAGATGTACCAGAAGGAAGGGTGTAAAGGGAGGAAGCCATGAAAGTCCAGAAGGGGAACAAGGGCTGCACCAAGGGGAGAGGTGCTGACCTGTGGACAGCACAGCAGGAACCAAGAGACAGGAGTGGTGGCAAAAGAGTGAGGTGAGACCAGACAATGCAGAAACCAAGTCACATGGAACCATGAAGGCAAGGGCCATTTTGAATTAAGTAGTGTAGGTCTTATCTAAGCAGGAGCAGTCACATGGTCAGAATTAGTTTCCAGGAAATCACATATTTAGTGTAAAAAGAGTAAAGGGAAAGCAATAAGACTCACTGGGAACTTACTATAGCAATGTAGGGGAAAGACAGTAATTATTTAGATAGGAAGATCACAATCCAATGATAAACTGGATAAGGAAATAAACTCTTGAGGAAATTTTAAACTTTCCTTTAAACTTTTAAGGAAAGTTTTGAGATAAACTTTTAAGGAAAACTGACTGAGTTGACTGCTAGCCTGACTGTAAATGGCAATGTGAAGTTGAGTATAAAATCGGAGGAGTCTTAATTTTATGAACTAAAAACAGAAAGGATGGGGATAACATTCAATGGGTGGGTGAGGGAAAACTCCAAAAGTATTTTGGGAATGTTACATTTCAGATACTTCTTAGACATTGCATAACTCAAGGTAGAAGTCTTGGGGGACATAAACATGTAGTAGAATACAAGGAAGATGTAGCTGTGGTGTACTTGGTGAGGGGTGATGATTATAAAGTGAAATGTTTTGGGCTCAAGTCAGAGAATGGGTAAGGCTTTTACATGATCAAAAGAAGGAGGGTTAGTTAAGAAATAAAGAAACAATGTGTGGCCAGTAACATACAAACGAGCGGGAGAGTGACATGTCCCCAAGACCAAGTAAAGAAAGTCACAGGTGGATTGATCAACAGGAGGAACCATTCATCAGAGTTTGAACAGAATGCAAATTGGATATCGACCAAATGTCTCAGAAGAAGAATATTCAGGTGGCTTTCCATAGTCATTTGAATATTTTAGACTATAATACATTCAATATTACAGCCATTTCAAACTTTTTGAGAACAAACGCTTGATTGGAAAAAGTGATGATAGAGATAGTTGGAGAGGAAGAACACCTGTAAAGTATTTGTGCTTGACCCTGTGTGAATGCTTTATGAACCTTCATTTTTCTTCCATTTTTTTTTCCTGTATTTTATGGAAGGGCCTACAGGGGGTTCAAGGTCTCACTACTAGATCGAATCATAGTGATTCTCCTGTTACAGCCTCCCAAGTGCTGAGATTACGGGCGCGCGCCACCACACCCAGTCTCAGTTGCTGCCTCAGAGCATCCCAGGGGCGGGGCTGGGATGGCAGGCCCTGGGATTGAACCCCAGGCCCCCGATTTTTTCCATTTTTGAAGTGAATCTTTATGTTATGATTCTTCCTTCCGCCCTAGCAAA
>NW_004524694.1:6890652-6897236 GCF_000260255.1 Octodon degus | reverse complement strand
CAGTATATTTTTGGAGTAATTGCCTTCCAGTTTTGCATTTGGCTTTGCAAGTAGCATATAATTGTAATTTAATTTCTGAAAATAATTACTAAAATCATGTCCTTTCATCTTCCTTTATAAGTAGACTTAGATATCCTTGTTTATACCACAGTGCCATGGTATAAACTACCATGGATTCAAAGCCCTGTATAAACTATGGCTGTAAACTACCGGGATTCAAAGCCCTGTTGTGTCTTGTACTTTGTAATACTGGGCCAGACAGTTACCCTCTTTTGTTTTGGTACTGGGGGGTGGAACCAAGGGCTTCACACGTGGTCAACAAATGCTCTGCCACTAGGCTACATTGTAGTCTGCTGTGTTGTTTCTGTTTTGTTTGGAGGCTCTGGACATAGTGTCACTTACATAACCGAGGCTGACCTGGAACTTTCGATCCTCCTCCTTCAGCCTAAGTAGGCAGCCTTCGAGGTGTTTGCTACCACATCCAGCTAAGATGTTCAACTTCCAAATGATTCTATTGCTTCATGTGAAGAACGCAGATAAAATTCCTAAACTCCCACTGAACTGTTGGGAGGCATAAACGTGTTAAAATACACGGAGTGTTTAGAAGAATGTCTGACAGAGAGCAGGCTCTCTATAAAGGTTATGATCATAACATAATCATTACCATGTCATTGTTCTTCTTCAGGCAGTGTAATTCTACTTTAAAGGAGATGTGAAGGAGAGTCACTAGATATGTTTCTGTAAGACCAACCATTAATGCTCTCTAATTATGTTTTAAAAGTTTTTATGAGAAAGACTTAATTTTCATTGTTCATGCGAGTTTTGAAAATGGCATGATTTGATCGTATTTGTAAATCTACTCTCTGCTTGAGAAGTTATCTCTGATCTTTTATTTTACTTCAAATCTTTGCATTAGAATTAACTCCCTCTCTTGGACTGTTTTCCTTTTAGTGCCCTGTGGAGGAATTTTAACTAAGCCCAAAGGGACTATTTTGTCTCCTGGTTACCCTGAGCCCTATGACAACAATCTGAATTGTGTGTGGAAGATCACTGTGCCAGAGGGAGCTGGGATTCAAGTAAGGCTCTTTCATCTTTTCTTCCTTTCACTGTACATTTGAAGTTAATATTTTCAGAGATGGCAGGATGAATATTATTTCTGAAAGTCTAGCAAGTGGCCTTGACTGACATGGGTGTGTGTTAATAATTTAATAGAAAGACATTTATTATTAACATTTTTTCACTTGCAAGTAGCACAAATCCAATTTAATATTGGACAAGGTTACAAAAAAGTGTGCTGCCTCACCTAACATGGGGTCTTTGTGGTAAGATGGTTCCAGGTTTGTTTGAAGGGTTTCTGTTGTGTCATTTTTGGCGTGAGTTATTTCCGATACATGAGATTTCTTTTTTCTTTTCTTTTTTTTTAAATGTTTTAGTCAGGGTCTTCTTGTGTAGTCCAGGCTAGCCTCAAACTCACAGCAGTCCTCCTGCCTCAGCCTCCCTAGTGCTAGGATTACAGGCGTATGGCACCACACCTGGCTGACCTTAGTTACTACTGCCTGTCTGTCCA
This sequence comes from Octodon degus, assembly GCF_000260255.1. Lineage (NCBI taxonomy): Eukaryota > Metazoa > Chordata > Mammalia > Rodentia > Octodontidae > Octodon > Octodon degus. The sequence goes on along the minus strand of NW_004524694.1, from coordinate 6,895,669 downwards.
CCACCATCTCCATATTGAGCTCATTTCTTAGTCTTCCTTTCACAGTCTTGAGATGGCTGCAGCTTTTGGGCATGAGAGCCTTATTTGGCAACAGCCAGTAGCCTAGGTTGAAGGTCCCTAATTTATGTACAACTTTTTCATGGTTAAGAACATTTTGGGGGAACTTCCAGCAGTCTTTTGCTTCTGTTGTATGAAATAAGATTGAAATGATGTCTATTCCTAAACTATTAACTAGGCAACAACCAAACATTTTACACTGGTTTAGCTCAATAAGTCAATTATTAAGTGCATTGAGTAGGTGGACAAACAGCTTGGTTTCCTCCTATGTACAAGCCCCTCCTTTAATGGGTCTCTGAGACCAAGGAAGAGCTACCAGGGTTTTTTGTTTTTGTTTTTTGCTTTGTGTTTAGGACAGGGGCATACAGGGTGTCACTACGCAGATCGGACTCACAGTGATCCTCCTCTTTTCAGCCTCCCAAGCACTGGGATTACAGGCCCACAGCACCATGCCTAGCCTCACCACGCTCCCAGCAGGCAGGTCGGCACAGCATGCTGGGAATCGAACCCGGCCGCTGCGTTGTACCTAAGTAGGTGCTTTAGTCTGCTGAGTTATCTGGCCGGCCCCAACCAGGGTTTTTTAGTAGTGCCCTCACCCCCACTTTTTCTTTTTTTTTCCTTGACAAATTTACCATTATTTTGTCTTACAAAGCAATTATTTCTGGATGAATGGATGTTATTTTACTGCTGAGTCAGTTTGTGCAGCAAATTAACAGTTTGTAGAGCATAAAAATAACTTGCCTGCTTCTCCGCTTGATTCATAACGGTTCACTGTAGGAAAGCGAGATACAGCGGCTATGTTGAAAGTAACCAGAACACCACACACTAAAACTGAAATTAGGGCTGGGCTAGGACTCGCAGCTGAAGAGCTCGCTCATGGTGTGTGAGGAGGCTCTGGGCTGTCTCAGCGCCACGAACAAACCCTCAGGAAACCAACCAAACCAAAACCAACCAAACACACCAGCCAACCCAGCTGCCTGGAGTTGGTGAAAAGTATAATTTTTACTTTGAAACGTCAGCTTTTTGAATTTATGCTTACGACCACCCACTGTGTTTTCACTTCAGCTTCTTTTTGAAACTTCCTGTTCAAAATCCAAAAATGACTTCTCCCATTTTTTTTCTCCAAAATTTTTGATTTTCTTAGTGTTCTCTGTCTTGGAATGCCTCCTTCATCTGTTTCATGGCCCCTACCAGCAATCCTGTTTTGTTGTCTGCCTTCTGCATTAAAAACTGGTCAGGTTAGCTGTCTCAGTCCTGTCAAACAGGTCTGCTGCTCTCCTTCCACACCTTCTCCGCCAGCCTGGGCCTGGGTGCTGGGTTGCCCCAGTTCATTCTCTCTGGGGTACACAGGACGACTTCCTGAAACTTGAAATCTCACAGAACCACGCTCCTAGTTACAAGGTCAGTTGTCCCCATCTCTCTAAAACACATTCACTTCTCCTGTGATATCTTCTCTCTTTTCTGCCCTCTCCTGCTCATACTTATTTATTTGTTTATGTTTTTATTTAGTTTTCATAAATAAGGCTTTCACTTGGCTAGGGACTATTCATGGTTTTCTTTACCAACATCTCTGCAATTTTTTTTTATCTTCCTTTGGCTTGATTTTACTTCTGATTTCTCTTAAACTTAAATGTATTTCCCGTGCTAGGCCTTCTGTAAACTTGATGAAAGATTAAGGTCCCTTGCTATAGGTTCTCAAAGCTCCCTGTAATGTCTTCAGGGTAACATTCATCACATTTTAGTGTTTTTTCCCCAATTACCTGTAAACTCATGAGGGCCATACCCAAGTCCTTTCTGGCAGCTACTACAGGGCCTGGCAGTATAAACTTACTCAATATTTTTAGAATAATCAGTGACTACCTCCACGGGCAGTGGAGTTTTGGCTGCGTTAAGAAGTGGGCATGGTTTAATGAGCTAGGAAAGGGTTTGCAGAGGAGCTGCATGGTGCTCCGGGGGCCTGCACCAAGCACTGTTCCAAACTGGACATGTACCAATGACACTGGAGAACTTTTCACCTAGGAAGTATATTGCTTCATAATTACATGTTAGAAAACTAAATTTAAGTTTAGCACTAATTTATTAAACTTATAAAAAATCAGACTTTTCAACACTGTAAAAGACTAGTGACCATTTTTTTCTAATTTGTTTTTTACACAGATACTCTTTTAGGATGATTAAATCAAAGTCATGAAGTCGTACATACATATATTACATGACATATTTGAAATTTCTCTGACTTCAACTGAAAGTTACTTAGCTGAATACATAAGGTTTAAAGCCAAATTTAATAGTGGGGTGAGGTGGAATACATACAAATTATAGATAAAATAGGATGGTCATGATGGGAAAAAACCAGAACTATTTAAAATCCTGAAAAAAGTATAATACTTCAGAATGATTTGGCATTCTTTGGAAATAGCGTCAATAAATGGACCAATTTGTTATTTTAGTATTACATGAGAAATGGATACGAAGTTCAATTCCCAGTTCCACCAAAAATAAATAAATAAATAAAATAAAATGAAAATAAAAGAAATGGATGCAAAGGAATGGGTAAATTTGTTTGCTTCTTTATTGTAGCAGGGAGTAGTAGAGGCAGAATCCAAAAAGCCACTGCACTGAACACTAACAGTATTAGTTACAAAAAAAAAAAATTAAAATGAGAAATCATGGAAAAAATTTCGGGCATATGATTTTGTGACTATGTAGCACTGTCATCCAAAGTTTAGATAAATTTTCCAGAAGTCTTGTGGCAAACTACATTCAGTTCCTACAAATTACGCAACAAATGATCATGAACTTGACCACTACAACAGAAAATTATTCTTTCATAGTACCAGAAGCCAGCAATCCCAAATCAGCTTTAGGGCACTGAAATCAAGATGCTGGTAGATTTACCGCCATTTCAGGGTCTACATGATTTCTTCCTCAGCTTTCAGCATGGAATTGCTGCCTGTCTTCCTTAGCTTCTGGTCATATCATTGCAATTTCTACCTTTGTGGTCACAGTGTCATTTCTCTCTGAGTTTTTGGTTGCATCCTTTTATCTCAAGATCTTCAAATTAATTACATATAAAAGATGTTTGCTTCAAATAAAATATATTCCAGGTTCCAGGTAATATGTTCTGATATTTGGGGCAGCTCCTCTTCAATCTTCTACTCAATAAATCCAGAATTAAACATTTCTTCCTTTCATACTTGGAATAGGTTTTCATGGAACTAGCTGAATTTTGTTCTTGCCACGGCTCTGCTTTCAATAACTTCGCAGGGAAAAAAGATAAATTATTTTTTATCATTACCTTTCACTTTCCTTGTCATATACCTCAATATTCAGCAACACATGTGCCCCTTGGTCTTCAGCTCTGTTCTTCTTCCATCTGATTTACTTTGGAATTTCATTCCTTTGCGTTGCAATAGACAATGAATATTTTTCCTCCTTTATTTCCTTTACCAAATGTAGTGCTGAATTTGAAGCATAGTCTTGATTCGGTTCCTCCTCCCACTTCTAAAACCTTTAGTGCAACGCTGAAAGCATAATTACAGCTCCAAGTGCATAATTATTTTGTGATATTCAGTCTTTAATGAATGTCTTGCTCAATCTCTTTGCCAAGATTCACTAAGTACTTGATACACACTAGACATTGTGCTAAGACCCTTATACATATTAACTAATTTAATTTTTACAATGAATCCATGAATTAGATACCTTAATTACAATGATTAATGTAAATAATCTGAGGCACAGAGAGATTAACAGCTCTCCCAGGGTAATATTCCAACAAGTAGACGGAGCCAGAAGTTGCAAACCCAGGCATTCTCTTCTGCTGCGTAGTCTGGTATTTATCGCTTAAACTCTATTCTTTTTAGTTTTTCTATGCTTTTCTAACTTTGCTTGCATATTTTCTCTTATGTAAATACCCTCCTCTGTGACTAAATTGGATTACTAATGGTTCACTGAATTCAGGTCATGATTTTCCCCATCTATTTTTCACATGCTCAATAATTTCCTTCAGTGGAAAACCTCCTATTACTTTAAACTAAGCCCAACTGTCAACTCTTGCTTGAATCTTTACATTTTTCTTAGTGACACAATCTAAAAATTTCAGATAAGATGCAAGAATTATTCATTATGTAAGGAAGTGGTGATTATATTGCAAACATACAGCTTGCATTCTGGCTTTCGTCTTGCCCTGGAGCAAAGCCATCAGGTCTAAAGCCAGGCAGGCAGGCAGGATATCTATTGCCATGTGGCGCTCACCCCTGGAAGAGAGATGCCAGCGTTCACCTGAATGGAAGAATGCTGATAGACTCTTTTGCGCAAGAGAAATGCTCCATGAATCAAAAGTTACAATTACTCAGTGAATAAGGCCAGTGCCTAAATTTATAATAGCATTTGCCTATGTAAATGAAATTTAACTTAACCAAAGTTTTCCTTTTATTCTTTTAAAGCATCAAAGTATTAATAAAGAGCTGAGTGGACGGTCTCACATTTATGAAGGTCCCGTGGGCTCCTTCAAATGCTTCAGTTGTGCCAGTGACACCCAAAATGACACACGTCTCTTCATTTAAGGGAAATTCATAGGATGTGAGAGAATTACACCCCAGCATTTTCCTTCTAAACTTTGTGGACCTTTATGATGATTGCATTATTGTGACTCCTTTTGTGCAAACCATCTTTAAAAGTTGTATCTAAATCTGGTTTTGATTATCTATGTTGAGATCTATTTAACATATGGACAGGTGATAATGAAGTTAAAGATTAAAAGGAAGATGACAAATTGAACAAAGACTATCCAAGAACAGGAATATAGGAAAGAACCTAGTTACTATGAGTATTATAATGTTTGGGGCTGGCGAGACAGTTTGGCAGACTAGGCACTGGCTTTGGCAAGCACAAGGACCAGGGTTCAATCTCTAGTTCCGCCTCATCCCAGAATGGTGACACATGCCTATAATCCCAG
>NW_004524694.1:6887561-6890042 GCF_000260255.1 Octodon degus | reverse complement strand
CACTTGCCCAGGAAGCACTTATTCTATTGAGCCATCTCCCCAGCCCTTCATTGTTGAATTCTTATTACTTTGTTTAGTGAAATTTTGTATTTTTTTAATGCTGTTTTCTCTATCTCTATTTTGTATGCTTTAAAAAATAAATAAATCAAAGTTCCTTTATGCCCCTAGACCACCAACCTGGTTATTTTCTAGTCACTAAATAAATCAAGTCAGAAAACTCAATCAGAGACAAGATTTTTCACACCCCAAAAAAAATCAATGGTAAGGAGTTGTTTGGAAATTGCATTGCAATTCTTAAGAGGGCACTAGATTAACCTAAGGCTTTTAATGCGGAGAATACTCTGAGGTTGTGGAGACATTCTCTGTGTTCCAAGAACCACTTGATTCATTGTAAGGCTCTTCCCATACCATCGGCTCCTGGAGGCCGTCTCCGATCATGGTAAGATCAGTTCTGCTCTTCAAGCCATGGTCACAATGCTGTGGTCCAGCGGGAGAGGACTCTGCTCTTCAGGGAATTGGTAGAATGAAGCACACATTTCCGGTTAGCAATATGTATTCTTATCAGCCATTGCGATTTCACAGGTGCAAGTTATTAGCTTTGCCACCGAACATAACTGGGATTCTCTGGACTTTTATGATGGGGGAGACAACAACGCGCCAAGGCTTGGAAGTTATTCAGGTAAAGACAAGATCTTAGCTTAAGGAAAGTATCGATATAATTAGGAATATAAAAATATACTTTAAAGAACTCTGCAAAACTTTGGCATTTTATATAATGTACACAGCGAAGAAGATTTAAATTTCCAAATCTTAAAACTAATTTAAATATAGCTGCTTAAACCTTACAACATTCTGATTATAGATGTGTAATTATTTATTAATGCTTATATGCTAATGGCAATATTTTTGTTGAGTTGTGGCTCATGAGTAGTATGTGTCTCTTCTGTGAAAAAAAATGATGAATACTAACAATTAATGCTTTGGTAGTGATAATTATGGAATATTAATATCAATACAATTCAGTACCATCATTAAGATAATTGTGAGGCTCTGCAACCTAACAAGTACTGCAATTTCTATTAAATAAGAATGAAGAACATGTAACATGTTTCCAGAAGATAAATAAAGTTATTCAAAATTATTATATCTATAACAATATCAGAAAAATACAATATAAAATAGTCTGATTTGTTTTAGAAGATGTTGACTGATTCTTAAAGTTCACTTGTGAGATTTGTTAAGGCTTTAAGGCTAATTTATGCAATAACCTAATAACTCACGTACAGACATTGAAGAACTTCGTTATTTTTTACTATTATATATTTTAAACTCTAGAGTTACAGTTAGAAGCATAGCTAATCTCTTAAGATAATCATTTCAGAGGTGAGCTCGAGCTAATGAAAATTTTTAGATTTTAGAGTATATTTATCCATCATTACCAATGAGGAAATGAAAGATATATGGTACCTCAGAGCAAGAATGATGGGGCTTAGTAAACAGAAGCATAGAGCTTCCAATAGGTCGGCACAGTAAAGGGAAAACTTCATTAAATTTTCAGCATAGCTTTATTTTTGAGTTAAGTGCAATTCTTTCTTAATAATAAATATAAATGTGATCAAAGTGACTTAAGAAACAGCTACTGCTTCCCCAGGGCCAGCTCTGTGCGAGCCCTGTCCCGCATTTCTTCCTGTGATGTTTCTTGAAGTTCACAGAGTGACTGAAGTTTAGAAAAGCAAGGTGTGCCCCATGGTGGAGCGAAGGCTAGGTGAGCTTGGGTCCCAGCTGGCGTGACTCGGGTCAGAGCACTTAAATCACTGGGAGCCGCGCGGAGAGCAGTGAGCGCCCTCTGGAGTCTGTGTTACCTCTGTCTGCGCTGATTGAGGTTAGCACACAAAGGAGCCCACAGGAAAAGAGAAAGCAAAAACAAAACCAGAGAATTTGTGCCTTCTGTAATGAAATTTCCCTGTTCTCTCCTCGAAGTCATCTGGGGAAGCTCAAAAACTTTGGTACAAAGTCAATGTCAAATAGCTACTTACTTATGGCAAGATATTTACAACACTACCAACGTATATATTTACTGAACTTTACTGCAAAATACAGCTTTGACAATCATTTTTATACCTGTCATTTGAAATTGCTTGTGTTGGTGTCAGAAGGTGCTTGTATTCTAGTCAAGAAGTAATTCGTTCAAATAAATACTTCATATTTTCATAACTCGATAACTGGATGAAATAAAGTTGATTTTCTTCATAAGCTCAGTAGAACTTCAATACAATGCACTGAAGAGAGATAAAGCTAATGTTAATTCACAGCTGAATTTTTTTATAAGCTAATAACCATGTTTTCTTTCAGAGTGGACATATATATGTATGTATGTATACATAATTTCTTCATAAAAATAAAAACACTTAATATACTCCAAATGCATAAAAAGTCTTAAATTATTATGCTTTAAAAATCACATTCCATTTTAAAAATTGA
>NW_004524694.1:6874817-6881496 GCF_000260255.1 Octodon degus | reverse complement strand
GAAAGGATGTGGAAAAATAGAGGAAAATAAAATAGTATAGTTTACAGAAAAGAGAGACAAGAAGGACAGAGGAATAGGTAGTGAGATGAAAGAAAGAAGATGATACATTAAGTAGACAGTAGTGGCACCCATGCCGGAGGATGCCTAATGTTCTTTTCTTAACTTTAAAAAGTTGGATGTTCTTCATGCTTGTAAATTCATTGTTTGTCTAATCAATAATGTCACTAGCATAGTTGCAAAATATTGAACTTAAATACAAGAGAATACGATAGATTGAACAGGAAAATTTAAACAGTAAGTAAAGCCTTACAGATTTAGAATGGCTAATAAATACTGTCCTGGCTTTTAAGGGCAAACTTACAAAAGAAGCATGACAGCACTTTTGGCTCATTTAATAATAACAGATTGACTAACAGCTAAAATGCTTGATGAATTAGGGGCTGCGTGGAGCAGCTGTGGCCAGGGACAGAATCCAGCAGGGATGTCAGAAAGGTTGACTGCTCACTTGGTGCACACGTGACTGTGTTACTTCCAGAATCTGGAAAATACAGCGTGAAGGACTCATTTCTTTTGTAAAATGAAAGGCCATCTTTACTCCTGGGAAGTTCAAAAAAATTTTGGTTTCTTTGGTTGGAAAATCATCCATTGTATGGAACTTCCAGATCTTTCCATTAGTTGAAGATTATATTAATTGAGCTTAAATTTTAGAGATCATCATTATGTTTTCATAACTTCTTCAGTGCAACAGCTCAGAGATCCACAGTCTGGAAGAGAAAATTGTGTGCATGTGTGTCTTTTAAATATAGCTGGCACATAGTAATTCCTCATATTTATGGAGTACAGTGTGATTTTAACAAAACTCTGTACACTATCAAGATGATTGGTACTTATGAGACATTTATCATTTCTTCGTTTTGGGAACACTCAAGGTCTCTGTATCTGCTGCTTTGAGATGCATAATGAAGTGTCACCCATCACAGTCACCTTTCTGTGCTGTAGAGTGTTGGAATCCTTTCCTCCACCCCAGCAGCACCTCTGCGCTCATCAGCCATCCTCTGTCCACCCTTCCCTGACGCAGTGTTTCTCGTCTCTGGTCACCACTCTTCTCGCTTCTTCAAGCTGACCGATTCTTTCAGTTTTCACAGATAAGTGAGAGTTTGTAGTAAATTTCATGCTGTGCCTAGCAACTCACTTAACACAGTGTCCCCATTTCTACTCATTGCCACAAATGACAAGATTTCAACTGCGAATGGTACAATAGAGTGTGTCAGTTCATCCACAACACACCTTCTTTCCCTAATAGCTAGGATGGTGCCACAGCTTGGTACTGTGAGGACCACTGCAATAAATACTGGAATGAGTTTTTTTTTTCAAAATACTGGTTTCCTTTCCTTTGAGATAGGTTACTGGATCACATATTAGCTCTAGTTCTGGATTTTGAGAAGTGTCCATAGTGTTTCCCACAATGCTTGCACTAATTTGCATTTCCTTTCAAGAACTATCGGAATTGCTTAGTTTCTAAATTTAGACACTTAGATAAAGCAAAACGCATGAGCCATTGGGTACTAGGAGAGTGGTGTGCATGTGCATGATCGTATTAACTTTTTTCTATCAGGTAGAAAGGGCTGTCACTGCACATCTTTCCTACTTTGTGGCAGTGTCCAAGATGAAAGTTCAGCCCACAGGGTGACATAAGGGAGAATCACAATGGGGAAATGAGAATCTCATAATAGCTCTGTGAAGCTCAGCAACAGATGCAGAAGGCTTTAAGATTTTCTATAAAAGAAGGACAGATTTTTTTTTTAAACCAAAGAAAGTCAACTCTTACTACATTGCTAAAGGAATATTTTAAGTAGCAAAGGTTTCGGGAAACAGGGCAGGTGTTCTTCTGCTTTGGGAGATAGAATTTTGGCGGAGACTCTTTCCTGAAAGTGAGTATTACTTTGTCCATTAGGTTATCTTACTCACTGATGAAGTTTTGAATAAGTAATGAATAAATAAAGCAAGAAATATGTCATGATTTGTGGTGCAGTCCTACCTGGATAAATTCTGCTTCTTTTTTACTCATAAGGCAAATGTTGACAAATATTTCCATTTTATCGTTATATTGATCTTTGCCTCCTTGTTTTTGGAAAAGTGACATTTGAACTTTGTTTTTTGTTTTGTTTGTTTTTGGTATGGGAAAATCAAGCTCAGGACCTTGCATTTGCCAGACATGCACTGAGCTATATCCTAGGCCCCATGATAAATTAAAATCCTAGCATTTTAATTTTATAATGTTTGACCCTTATTTTTATTTCAATCATTTGCATGACAAATCTGACGTTCCTTATACTCAATTATTTTTTCACATCTTGCTCTCATCAGTCTTCTTAGATATCTGATTATTTCATATCACCTTTGTTTTATCTGCTAAACAGGACAACAATTTTGTAGCTTCCTTTTTAAACAGCAATTTCTTGTGTAATTTTTCACACGAGTATTTTGTTGTACTTTTTTTTTGCCCAAATGAGCAATTGCCTATTTCTTAGATACTGCATACCTTTCCCCTCTGGTCTCATTTCACTGTTCTTTCTCCCTAATCTGTATTCTTTAGTTCTCATAGTTTTTCTAGCCATAAGATTTCTTTTCCTACATTGCTGCCCATCCTTTTTGTTATGTGTATTCGTGATACATATGAGTACATTCATTGTGGGGAATTGCTATATATGCGTACGCTGTCTGATGTTCTACCTAAATCTTAACCTTAGTGACCCAACAAGCCTATCTGGGAAGCAGTTGCTTTCTTCTCTCCATTCTGCTATTACTTCTCTTTCACTCTTCTCATTGCCACTTGGGAAGTCACAGAACAGAATTCAGATAATGTTGTGCCCGTAGAAATCACCCAAACCACTGCATCACAAGCCTCCTGATAGCACCCTCCTTTAATTTTCTGTGTCCATATTGATTCCCAACCAGAAAAATAATCTGCTCATTTACATACTGTTGATACATACTTAATTCTAAGTACAAGTTCTAATTGTAAGTGCTACACAGCTTCATAAGATGTAGGGCTCCAGTATCTTTACATTGTTAGAAGTAAGGTTATGCAAAGAAATAGTAGCAAAATAGTAAGCCTTATTAGTGTTTACGTAAGTAGGCACTTCTAGGATCACTGTGCATTCAGTTATCTTGAGTCTTGTAGAAATGCCAGGGGCAAAGTGTGAGGTGGGCTTTATTCTGGGATTCACTCAATTATTTGTATTTTCATTAAATCTAAGGTTTGTTTTACAATGACCAAAGTCTGAGGATATCCTGTGTAACTTAGCATATGCCCAAAGAAGATGGTCATCAGGTCTGTAGGACTCTCTGGTTGTGGAGTTAGGGAATAATTCCCTAAATTCCAACCAAGTCCTGATGGCATATAGGATTTATGTAACAGCTGTGGATACCACTCAGCATTTGAAAACACCTGAGACAACCAGAAGGGTATACTATCATGCACGCTGGCATCAGAATTTGATTTCTGATTTGGTTCTACTCTAAGTAGATTCCAGATATTCCCAGAGAACACAGTTGCCTTAGGTCTCAGTTACTTTCTTCTCATTGCTGGTACAAAATAGCCAACACCCCAAGCCAAGGAAGGAAAGGTTTATTTAGCTCACAGTTAGTGGAGGTTTCAGTCCATACTCAGCTGGCTCCAAGTCAGAGTGACACATGGCAGATGGCAGCAGTTCATTGCAGTGGAAAATATAAAAGAGCAAAGGGAGGAGTAGGGGCTGAGGCAGTTAGCAAGCCTCTCTCTTCCTTCCCCATAGTGTATGCAGATTACCCACCCCAGGGTGGGTGTAGCACTCACACCCATAATCCCTGCATTGGATCATGAATTGGTCACAAACTCTAAAAGTTGCCCCAGTGACTGCATGAGGCTTTGGAGGAACAACTAGACACAAACCATAACATTCGACCCCTGGGCTTCCCTCATAGCTCTTTATGCAAAAGACCTTTTAGTCCATCTCTGAGTTGTCAAAGTCATAACAGTTTCAGAATTACTGAAAAGTCCAAGTCCTGAGTCTCCTTCAAGATCTAAGGCAAACTTTTAGCTGCACAAATGAAACGTTAAACACTTTCAACATTCAATGGCAGAAGAAAAACATTACCATTCCAAAAGGTACTAACAGCAAGACACAAAGCACTGGGACCAAAGCAAGTCCAAATCCAGAAGGGCAAATGTTAAGTCTGCACTTAACTGGAATATCTGTGGCAAACTGTGAGCTCCATAGGGCTCCTCCTCTATGGCATTTTTGGTAGCAGCTCCCATGGCTTTTCTCTTAGGCCTGTTTTGCTTCCTCCTTGTACATTTTCTTGGATGACCCACATTACTGGCTTTTCCAAACTTCAGGTGTCTCCACTGCACATTAGGCTTCTCACTCTCTGCTTCACACACTGCCCTCCAAGGGGCATACTGCCTGGCCTCCCAGGTCTTCTAAATCTAGGCGGAAGCCTTCTTAACCTCAGATCTCTTACAGGCTGCGTGTACCTAAAATCAACACCATGTGGATGTTGCCAAAGTGTGCTGCCTGCTGGAGCAGTACCCAGGTTCTCTTCTCTCTTGGCTGTAGGGGTGCAGTGCTTGGATCATTGATCACTCTGCCCTGATTCCAGGAAACAAATTCTCTATGCTGCTGCCATTTTGGAACCTTGTGTGGCTGCCACCACCATTCTAGAACATGGTGCTTGGTGTCTTTCTCCTCAAAGCAAAGTCTGTCACTACTATAGTTTTGAGGCTGCAAAAGGTAGAGATTTGCCACTTCTGATGATGTTCTCAGGATGTCTTTTCTATTCTTTTGTTCTTTTTTGGCGGTGGAGATCCTCTCAGCTCTGTCTTTTCACTCCACATCTTTATTGGCTCAGCCTTTCTGGCCAAACTCACAGCATTTTAATTAATCTGGCTCAGCTCTTTGCTCTTGATTCTCAGTATAAATTTCATTAGACTCCCCCAACAATAGTCAAGCTATTGCCTCAATATTTGACTGCCTTGAAATTTCTTTTGCAAAATTAATCAGTCTTCTATGCTTATTCTCAGTCTCAGGCAAAGTCTCTGGACATGAGCAAAATGCAGAAAATTTTCTGCCAACCAATTGCCTTGGTTTAAAACTCCAGACAAGACATTACCTTGTCTGGAGTCTAAAACCAATGCAATCTCTCTCCTCAGCCTGGTCTTTACAGGTTGGATTCCTATCAGCCTTCTGGTCTTCTGAGCTCTGAATAGAATCTCCCATACAGAACAGCCAAAGACATTCCAGTACTTCTCTTTTGGGTGACATCTCCTACCCTTTTTTCTCTCTTCCCATAAGCCATTCCCAAAGGGTCAAAATCCACACATTAGGTATAGCCACAGCCATGACCCCACTTCTCAGTACAAAATTCTATCTTGGTTAATTTCCCTTAATTGCTGGGACAAAACATCTGACAGCCAAAAGTAAGGAAGAAAAAGCTTATTTAGCTCACAGGTAAATAAACTTTACCACCATGAACTGCTGCCCTCTAGCACATGGCAGAGGGCAGCAGTTCATGGTGATGGAAGACAGAAAACAGCAAAGGCAGGACAGAAGCTGAGGCAGTTAGCAGGCCTCTCTGTCCATTTCCCATATTTTATGCAGATTACCCACCCCAGGGTAGGTGTAGCACTCACACTAATAATCCCCACATTGGGTCATGAATTAATCACAAACTCTAAAAGCTGCCCCAATGACTACATGAGCTGTTAGGGGCCAACTAGACACAAATCATAACACCTTATTCAAATGCAGTATTATAACTTAAAGGAATGTGTTAGAATTAAATGAAATTATCCACATAAAATGCTTATTTCAGGTAGATATGCAATAAATTTTCCTAAATGTTATTCTTTGTAGCTGATATGGTGAATTTCCATATCATAATAAGTCAAATGATAATTCAGTGGCTAGGATAACAGACTTAGGATGGATTATCTGCATTCTGTTATAAAAAGAGCAGGTTGTTTGAATAATTTCAACTTATAGAGTAATCATATTTTGAAACTATAAAGCATTCTATGATTTGGAGAGTGGAAAATGAATGTACAGAGAGGCTAGGCTTAAGGGAAGGAATCTGGGAGGATTTTTTCAGTCATGTCAGGTGAGAGTCTGAAGGATGCCACTATAAAGAAAATGACAGCATAGGGAGTATTAATGGGAGAAATTGAAAAGGTGTTTGACCAGTCAGGCATTGAGAATGGAAGTGATAAGGAAGGAAGAGGAAAGGATGGTCCACAGGTGTTCAATTTTGATTTTCACTTTGGATAACAACATTCATATATAGTCACACTTTCATTTCCTTCCTTTCCATTTCTTCAACTTTTCGTTTTCTTTGAAGCACTTGAATACAGATTTAAATCAATCAAGGTCAACATAAGTACTTTTATTTAACTCTAATAATTGGATATAATACCTTTCGATAGAATTTAGAAATCATTTTTTTAACTAATGATAATATTAGTGTGATTTATTTATTTTTGTGGTACCGAGGATTGAACACAGGACCTTGTGCTTGCCAGACAGGCATTTATTCTACTGAGTTATCTCCCTGGCCCCTGGTTTATTTAAAGAATGAACCTTGTATGGGAAGTGAATATGGAATTACTTACAAAGTTAAAGCAAATAGCAAATAGATACTA
>NW_004524694.1:6873670-6874717 GCF_000260255.1 Octodon degus | reverse complement strand
TTTTTTTTTTTTTTTTACAATTTGGTCTTGATCAGTTTTATATATTTTAGAAATTTATCTACTTTTGGTAGTTTATTCAAATTTTTGATGTATACATTTTCAAAGTAGTCTTAGAGTCCTTTTTTTCTATGTTATTAATTGTAGCATTTTCTCTTTTATTACTAGATATTCCAAGTTATGAAAAAATTTGACTCCTAGAAATATTAACAGTGAAGTTAAAATGTTTTTTCTTGTTGACATAAAAAGTATTTATCCCAATTTCCTGAAAAGATGTTAGATTTAAAAAAATGATACTCAGAACTTTTAGGTAAATATCTATTTGAGATATTGTGTTACTTCCTCCATCAACTTGTAACGAGCATAGCCAGATGACTCTTAGGCCAAGGATGGGCCCACCTTTGTCTCCCTAGTGTTATCACCATGAATCAGGACCTGCTTTCACATACAACAGTGTCTGCTTAGGATGCCATCATGACGCTAGCACCACGTCCAGTCCTTGAAGCTTGCCTGTCACTCACAGTGTATGTTTTAGGTACGTCAGTGGGCACGTGAACATAGCACCTGCGAGGTGAATTGACAGATGTGTACAGTAGACATGTGTCGTGAATACTCATGTGCCCACTGTGATACTGGTGTTCACAATGGGGTCTGTCTGCGCTGGGTAAGCTCCTGGCCTCTGCCTCCTGAGGCACCCAACCTCTCCTTGTCTTTCCTACTCAGTCTTTCATGCAAGCATCTTTGCCTGAGCTGGAAGCTCTGATGGAAGAGAAACTCCCAGTTAAACAGAAGAGCCTTCACCCACAGACATGTGCCAGATAAACACTGTGTGACTCATTTCCCATGACTGTAACGAACACTTCAGGTCATGTCAGGGTTTCGAAGGTTGCAGTCCATGATGCAGAAAGACTCATTGCTTTTTGGCTTTTTATGGGGGTGCCAGACATCAAAGGTGGGAGTGCAGAGAAGGCCAAAGCTGTTCATGTCCTGGCTGAGAAGGAGAGGAATGGAGGAAGGGGTCTGTGGCCCCTTAGGTTCTTCAAGGACATG
>NW_004524694.1:6854303-6867200 GCF_000260255.1 Octodon degus | reverse complement strand
CTCCCTGGCCCCTGGTTTATTTAAAGAATGAACCTTGTATGGGAAGTGAATATGGAATTACTTACAAAGTTAAAGCAAATAGCAAATAGATACTACAATTATTATGTCCATATGTATTTTCATACTTGTAATCATCCTGCCTAGGTTATTTTTAGAGATTATAGATTATTCCACAAGAATTTTTTCTAAACTACAAATCAGCAAAATGAGTTAATGTATGCTATTCAATTTAAAACTTTTTAAAACTGATTTTTTAAATGTATTTGGTACAGGGTCTGCAGGATCTGCAGGGCCTCACTATGGAGATCAGACTTGTAGTGATTCTCCTGTAAAAGTGATTTTTTTTTTTGTTGTTGTTGTTGTGGAATTGGGGATTGAACTCAGGCCCTTGCGCTTGCCAGGCAAGCGCTTATTCTACTGAGCCATCTCCCTGGCCCCAAAACTAATTTTTTAAAACAGATTTTATGTAGCAAATTCTGAAAATGTAGCCAACGTATAAGCAGGCAAATCACATTGATGAAAATGTTGAAAAAAAAATGGCCGGTTTTGTTTTTTATTAATAGTAAAGGGGATATAGAAGAGAAAGAAATAAGACAGAAGGAAAATGATATATTAACCTAACATCTTGGGCAAAGTGAAACAAATAAGCTGAGGTTTGGAGAATATATATCTTTCTGCTCAATAGAGGGAAGCTGAAATACTTTTGGGGGGATTCTGAGAAAAATATTTTTATATTTTCTGACACTGGACATCATGAGTTGACATAAAGATTCACCACTGTTTTCACTCGTAACATGTGTTACTTAGATACTTGTGTGAATAGGAATAGTTGTCCCAAATTAATAAATTTACTCAATATTTTCCTTAAAGTATTGCTATTAACTATATGAAATGTTGGCAGGCTTCCTCAAAGAAAATTTGTAAATTCCAGGTGCTCTGCCCCTTGGATTTGTGTAAAGCCTCAGCACCTCCAATCTGGATTTAGGATATGTACCAGTTTATAATATGACATTTCCATCTCACTTCCTTAATTTTGTGAGCTATATACTGAACTATCCTACTAGACAATTCTAGAGAAAACTCGCAGAATCTATAAATCAGTTAGAATTGTTCTAATTTGAATTTTTAAGTTGTACATATTTTGAAAGGCAAAACTATTTGCAATAAGATGGTGTAAGTTGTATAAATCCTTTGAAGATCATTAGAGGTCCTCACTGATCTTCGTTAATCATCTCCAGAAGGCAAATGTGGGTGTTAAACAGCGAGTAGATTCTCCTCTCCCCCACGACCGCAGACCATTCATATTTGCCACCGGTAACTTTGCTGCAAATGCTGGAATAACGTAGATGATGCTGAAGCATCTTTCCAAATTGTGTGATCATTGTAGCGCTGCTTTGAATACCTAAGAACATGGCAATAGTCACACATCAGTAAATGTCCAGTAATTTATCCATTGACTGTGTCTTATAAATAACAAAAGATTTGATTGAACATAACCATGACTTTACCCCTCTCCATCCTCAGGCAAAAGTCAAAAGAGCTAATACATTAGGCTTTAATAAATTTGCTATTATAATTACTAAATATGAGCTCCTCCATTGGACTAATTATGTAATTGATTATCTGCGAAAAACAGGATTTTAAGATTAATTGTGTTTTACTTAGACTGATTTTCTTTTCTTGCATAGACTAACTTTATTATTTGAACTAGATTGTGTACATCAACATCTCATAAACTATTTAACTGAGAAATACCTATTGTATTCAAGCATAGCTAGCCTTTATTTGTTTGTGTTTGTTTTGCTTTGTTTGGTATCAGGGATCAAACTCAGGACCTGGAGATGCTGGGCAAGCCCTTACGCCACTGGGCTACCTCCCTGGCCCTTCTAGCTAGTCGTTACAAAGACATTATATGGGTAAAACCTATAAGGCCCCTAAAAATTAGTCATAATTCATTTTCTCTTTTCATCAAACGTTATGTCATGAGCATCTCACTCATGGTGTACTGCTTTGTACAGATGACGTAGAGACAGCTCTTAAGTTTCTGGATTCCATGTTTTTCTTCCTGGCTTCTGTAGTCACATCGTGAGGTAATAGCAGTGCTCCCAGTCCCCGGGGTTTTCTTTCAGTAAAGCCAATGTTGTGCTGCATATAGAGGCTACTTGTTTTGATTCCTCAGAAGAATGAAGTTCCTTAAAGGTTTGGCACTTCATATAAATATTTTTCATACTGCCCTCATGTAAGTATTCAAGGGTCTTTAAGGGAACCCTTTTACTCTTATACATGTGTACATATATGTACAGTGATGCATGACTACACACAGAATTATCAGCTACATGGGACATAATTAAGAGCATTCTGGGCTCCAGACTGATGGTCTTATGAGCAGAATTGCAGAGAATACTTTTCGATTACAAATAAATATTGGTAATGTGAAGAAATGAAGACTCAATATTTTGGGTCAGGCTAATGGCCTGCAGTAATTTGACAGTGGACAAAGCTCAGCAAATTTTGAATGGATTTGTTCCTGGATCCATTTCTATTTGTTTTTGGCAGCAAAAGGAGAATAATTGATCCAATCTCATTAGAAGTTTTCTCCCAGAGATCACCTTCAAATGCCAAAGGCATAATTTTACAAAATTTACACACATGAAGCTTAAAATGGAGCATTACTTTATCATTGCTAAGCAAAAGAGGAGCCTTGGCTAAGGGGAAGGGATGCCTTTGTAACATTTGTGCAAACAAATTTCCTTTTTTTCCTGTTGATTTCTCTAAATACCCTCTCGATTCTGTTACTTGACACATGAAAACTGATTTCTGAGGAGGATATTTTAAGTTAATATTTAAACACAGTTTTTCTCTTTTTTTTTTTGATAAAAATGGCTTCAAAATTTGAACTGCAGATTTTTCACATATTTGAGTTTTCTTTCTGTAGTGCATGCAACACATTGGCTGACAAAAGAAACAAGCAAGCAAATAAAATAGCAAACCAAAAATGAGTGAGGCCATCAACATGCATGGCCTGGCTTTTTAATTATTTACTTTTTTCCCTGAAGCATTCATAATCAACAGAGATTACCTGGTATAAATTATGGCTCTTCTATAAAAAATAGAAAGGAGGCTGAGCATGTGCCCCCATTTCTCTGCCAGTATTAATTAGTCCAATTGAAGCTACTTTATTGTTTACAATAATAGTTTATATTGTGATAGGAAATTTGGAAATGCAGAAAATTACAGATAGACATACAAACTGTTGGTAGTATTCCTACCAAGAAACATAACCATGCAACTTATTTGGCATAATCTTTTGATCCTTTTCTGTATGAAATACATGCATTTTGAACTTATAAAATTGTCATCACATAGTTTATGGAATTTTTTTAAAAGCTAAAAGTTCAAAACATTGTAAAAGGAGGCCCTTTCCCAAATACGTCACCATGTTCCTGTCTGCTATCTAAAAGCTTTATTTAAAAATGAGTTTCAATATTCCGTGGCATCGCTGTCATGTTTTTTTTTAAATCTCACTCCCAGATAAGGAAATTGCTACTACTAGGCGTAGATTGCTTTTGGTCTGTGAGACCTTGAGTGGGCTGCTTGATCCAGAAAGAAGACAAATGCATGTATATTCTGAGTAAGAATGACTGCAGGTGTCACCTAATAGGAAAGAAATAAAGATGCTGTTCGGAACTTGCAAGAGGCTGAGAATGTACCGAAGTGAAATGATAACGAAAGATATATATGTTTATGTCATAATTCACTTTTTTGTACTCAGTAATTTCTGAAAAGAGTTCTGTGAAATCAGATGAACTTAATGAGTGAAGTGAGGCCTGTTTGTGGGTGTTCAGTGAGGCAGGAACAAGTGTGAAAGGCAATTTTGTCTCTGTTTTGGATCTCAAGAATCAGTCGCAGAGGCCAGAGTGAACACCTCATCTGAAATGAAAAGGAGGCTACCATTTAATGCCAGATAGTTACCACAAGGTTCATGAATTCAAGATTTCAAAACCATCAAAAGATACGTAATATAATGCGTGGTTAGAGACTGAGGGCTTCAGGATTCATGTCTACCAATTTTCCTTTTCTCAATTAAGACAGCCTCATGCATATTTTCAAAGGACTATTTTATTCCTGCTAACTACTTTACTTACTAATACATTCATAACTTTATCAATAAGTCTGATTTTTATGCCATTTTAAATGCTTAAGTATGGCAGGACTCAAGCTAATCTATGTGTTATTAGGCATCTTCCATCTGCAGAATTAGACTTTTATGTTTATTAAGAAATCATCCAGATGTAGGTTCACTCTCTTTCCCACACTGTTCTCTCACTTATCACAGCGGTGGTGTTTGTTTGACTGCTTCCTTAGGACTCCGGGCTGTGATGTGCTACAATTCCCATTTGTATAGTACAGATATATGTGGAGCACCCAGGTGTGCAATTATGTGTTCAATAACAGAAAACGTAAAAGAAATCTAGAGAGGGATCCTGGGACCATCGACCAAGAAATAACCCAAACAAATAATGAAGGAATAGGCAATATATTTTTGGGCTGTAGAGTTGAATTCTGAATGATTTAAAAAAAATAATGATTTGGAATGGTGATCTGAACCCCATTAACTATAGATTAGTTTCAGAATGTATCTTTCAAAGAGATACAAAACAAACTGGATTTTATTAAAAAATAAAGTGTTTAATAAGAAAGTATTTAATAATAGCAGGCATACCTGAAGAATATTTTTGAAAACTACAAATAATTTGCTAAAATTTTAAACAAATCATTTTATGACAAGCTCATGTTCACTATTTTTATTCTTTTATGTTGAAAAATAAATTCTGAATGTAAAGTAATAGAAATGTTTTGAATTAAAATATTATCTTCCTCTCAGTGAAGAGAGATAATACTTCTTATGTCTTAATGAAACACATACTTTTCTTCTTTCAAATTATACTATTTTTGGCAAAAAATACATTTTTATATTGTACCTGCAATATGTCTAAGAAAATATTCTTCATAACTGAAAGAGATGCTTTTTGTATGAACAAAGAAGGAAGTAGGCAGTACAACAAGAAGAATAAAGAATTTATTATTTGTTTTACTCAGAATGCTTTAATGATTTTTATTTTCCTTTTCCTTCCTTTCTTCTTTAATTTCATCTTTCCTTCCTTTCTCCTTCCTTCCCTCCTGTCTCCCTTCTTTTCGTTTCTTTCTTTCTTTCTGTCTGTCTTTCTTTCCTTCTTTTTCTCTCTTTTTGTTCTTCTGTCATGGGCGTAGTGTCCCCTTGTTGGAACCCAGGGCCTTATCTATGTTAAGCTATAGTTCTGCTGAGCTACGCCTACAGTGATTTCTAAGAAATAATTTTTTTATTTTTCTTTCCTCATTTATTAAAGGCAGAGTCTTGCACTATGTTGCCTGGCTTGCAGTAGTCAAGCTGCCTTAGTCTCCAGAGTAGCTGGGAATACAGGTCTCTACTGCCATCTCTGGTTAATTCTTACAATAATTTGTTTGTTTGTTTGTTTGTTTTGGGGTTTTCTTTCTAGGGCCTTCTATTTTTGTTTTGTAGTAGAACATAGGTATACATGGAGTATGTATAAAAATAATTTAAGTATAATCACAAGGCTATTTACTTGTTGGTGCTGTAATAGTTCAGAAGGTAGAGCTTCATAGTGGAGTTCTGGTACACTTTTCAGTAGAGGGTATCACAGAGTTTTCAGTGTATCAGTTTAAATCTAGTTTGATACGACACCAGGATTCAACCTGTGCAAATTAACATGCATAATGTAAGTATTCCTCATTTCAGTTACTTAGATCATTATTTTAAAATATTCTTAGCAATTGGTTTGGATTCTTGTCCTGAGCCGCAGACTCCGAGCAGTGGAATCAAAATTGGAGACCGATACATGGTTGGGGACGTGGTGTCCTTCCAGTGTAGTCAAGGCTATTCTCTGCAGGTGAGTCTATTTTGATATTATAGCTTTTTTTTTCATTATCTTTTTAGCACATTTTAACAGACTAATGATTGACTATCCATAGATGTTTCAAAAATCTTCATCTTAGCCTGCTAGTTTATGCTGAAAGTATAGTGTTCTAGCCAGGGAGGTAGCTCACTGGTCTAAACAGCTGCCTGGAAAGCACAAGGACCTGGGTTCTATCCCTGTTACTGCATGCCATGCTGTCCCTGTGCCAAGCCAGCCACCAAAACCTGGCGTGGTGGTGTACAACTATAATCCCAGCACTGGGGATGCTGAGACAGGCGGATCACTATGAATCCGAGCTGTGTAGTGACACTCTGTACCAAATAGATAAATAAATAAATAAATAAAGATGGAAAACATTTTTTTTAAAATATAGAATGTTCATAAAATAGATTATGAGAGAAAATACTGGCATGTACAAAATTTGTTTTGTTTGGAAATAAAAATGATTTTGAGTCAAAGTGAATCTTCATTTTTGTCACTTTTCAGTTAGGATTCTGATAACTTCTGAATATTTAAAATTTGGAAATAAGGCAAAGCATTAGGGAAAACAATAAAAAAATTAATAATAAAATCTCCAAAGTAGTGCATATCCACAATAAATACATTTAGGATTTGGAAAGTCTATTCTGATTTTATATGAATATATTTGTGTATATGCAGGAGTTTTGTCCCATTGCTGTGACAAAATACTTGACTAAAACAATTTAAAGGAGGAAAGAGTCATTCTGAGTGGCTGTGTCAAAGGTCTCAGCCCAAGGTCCTTTGGTTTCCGAAGCTTCCCAGTTATGCTTAGGCAAATCCATCACAGTGGGAACAACAAAGCTGTTCACCACACAAAAGCTGATAAAATACAAGGAAAGAGGGGGAGAGGGGGAGAAAAGAAGGGGAAGGAGAGGGAGAGCGAGCGGGAAGGCTGCCTCTGGCTCTGCAGGCAGGCTTTCTCCTTACCTCATTTTGTTCTGTCCACACCCCACTCTGCTTACTGGATGGTGCTGCCTATCTGAAGGGCGGGTCTCACCCTTAATTTGCTGTTTCTCATGCCGGTCATCTCTGGAAACACCTTCACTGACTTGCCAGGGAGTGTGCTCACTAATTCCGCAGGTGTTTCTCAAGCCAGTCAAGTGGACAATTAAGGTCAAAGGTCACAATATTGATCCTTTTTTGAAGGTTCTTTTTGGAAGGAATGAATTGTAAAGTCTTATAAAAATGTGTCACAAATTATATCCTCCATGAAATGCTTCACATAGAATTAGAATCAGAAATTATGTCACACATTAATACATTCCTTGGTGGGTGTGGTAGCCTGCACCTATATTCCCTACACTCTAGGAGGCTGAGGTGGAAGGATTGCAAATTTGAATTCAGCAGGTGCAATTTAGGAATTCAGCAACATAGCAAGTAGCCTGTCATAGAGCAAAAAGTGAAAAAGCAGTGGGGAATTAGCTCAGTGTGAAACCCTTGAATTCAGACCCTAGTATTGGACAAAAAGCAAAATGTAAAGGTTAATAATCTATAATAATGAAAATTATACTATGAATGATTATTCTTGGAGTGTAATCAATTTGTAGACCTCATATTTCAATGCTTTGACCTGTTTTAGTGTTTGTAAAAGGAACTTTGCAATAATTTTTAACTTGTCTCACCTTGAATATTATGGAATTTCATTAACTACTGTATCAATAGCCCTTCATATGTAGGTGCATTGCAGTAACTTAGTAGAACATTTTGATAGAAAAATATTAAAACCACAATTCTAATGTGATGTGAAGTCTTATTATTCTATAATGACCACAGTTTTTTTATACTTTATCATAAGTACATGTAAATATCTTTCTTATTTCAAGCTATAGAAAGATTTCCAAGAGGAAAGTGAAATAGAATATACGAAGTTCACCAAAAATATACCAGGAAAACAAAAGCTTATATAAATATTTTAATTATAAATTTACTGAGATATCATGGGATCAATACAAGTTACCTCTGGCCTCTGTAATCACAAGATATGTTCAGACTGGTTCCCATTCACTTCAGACACTTTGTGGTATGGTGATCTGCTGAAGTGTGCATATGTAACTGCATTTTAATAATAATCATTCAATATGCTACATCTAATTTAGACTTCTTATAAATGTGTACTGCACTGTGTTATCTTCCCTACGTAGGGCCATTCTCACATTACGTGCATGCCTGGACCAGTCAGAAGATGGAACTATCCCATCCCTATTTGTCTGGGTAAGTTGAAAGATTGTAAGGTATATTTTTTAAATCAAATTTAAAAGATGCAGCCTGTACAAATATATAGTTTGCCCCATTACTGTTTTTTTTGCAATAATATTTTAAGATAAGTGGTTCGTTTCAAATATTTGCCAACTTTAAAAACTTTTAAACCCAAAGGTATTTTTAAGCCCTTTTAATATCAAGAAAGGAATTAAAACTGTAGAAATTGAGAAGGTATTAGGATTCAGTATTATTTTGTATTTGATTCCTATGCTTTCTTTCTTTCTTTTTTTTTTTTTTTGCAAGTATGGCATGATAGAAATACCTATACATTAGAAAAATATGTAATATCTCATTGTTTTATTTTGAGGCTGAATAGATAAGGAACTTGAAGGCTCTACCAAAGGAACATTGACACCTTATGGAATGTCTTGGTGACAGACAAATGAGATACTGAATATGTCGAAAGACACTTGGGCATTTTGAAATTATGAAACCACATAATTCTGCACTAATACCAATTCCAAATTATATTTATCCATCCTTTTTTCTCTTTTTCGTTTTGGTACCTATGCAACCATTAATATATTGAGTGCTGCAGAATGCAGAAAGGAAATGTGAGGTATCATTCCTATCTTTAATCCAGTCATTTACAGGGTGGGAATGCAAGAAATGACATAAAGATGATTTAGTGTGAAATGACCCAGTTGGATGCATTATGGAATTTCAGAAGGGAGAATGCTGTTAACTGGATCATTGCAAACCTAGTGAGCCCACAGAGCCATATATTGGGGTAACTAACTTTCATTAAGGTCTATAGCCGGAAGAATCGGCTCTTCCTTGGAAGGAAACTCAAGCGAGCTCCCGAGACTTGTACGCCTGACCTCTGCGCGGAGGCCATGCGGTTTACATTGTGCTGCAAAATCTGCTCAGGCACCGTGACGTCATGCTCTAGTTGGCGGCCTCGACCACAGAAGCAACTTGTCTCACGTTCTAAAAATGCTGAGTCGTAAAAACAGTTGCTGGTGGTTGTTTTCTTCCAAGGGCCTCCCTTATTGGCCCCGATAGCTGGCTCCTCTCTTTGTGTTTACGTGGTCTTCTCCACGTGCACGTATACTTTCCAGTGACTTCTGTTCCCCTGATAAGATTATTTGTTATAATTAGGGTCCACCCTTGTACCTGTCCAAGTACAGTTATATTGGACGTTAGGATTTCAATGTGGGATTATTTTTTGGAAGGTGGACACAATTCTTGATGGTAAGTATGGGAATAAAAATACATTTCACGGGCAAGATTGCAATCACTCAAATTTTAGAATGGGTGGTATTTTTTAAAGGAAATGTTTTAGGTACTGTAGGTAATTGATAAAAGTATGTTATGTCAATTTAAGTATGTTAACATAAAACGGCAGAAAAATTTTGTAGTTGAATAATACTAATTATACGTATAAATATACAGCCTGTTTGGAACATACACTATTGAGCATAAAAATCTGATAATGTGAGAGTACAGAGAATGAACTATGTAACGTGCTTATTCTGCAGATAATACAGGAGGATGTTTAGGTTCTCTTTTTTTATTGCTATGTCCCAATATCTAGGAAAGTTCTCTTTTTTTGATAAAGTTCTCATGAATATTGTGTAATGAACTAATAAAATGATTATGGATTCTATAATATATAACTTTATAATGTTTACTTTAACATTAATTTATAAGAATTTCCCATGCCATATTAATTTGATTTTTAATTTGGGTTCATGTTACCTATTATTGTCTAATGTAAAAAACTTCTTTTTTGTTTTTTTTTTGCCTTTTGATATTATACTTAACACATTTTTACCCGTGTTCATATATAACTAATTATTTGCTTAGAATATTGCCTGAGTAGGCCTGGGGATGCAATTCAGTACAGCCTAGTATATTTGGATTTGATTCCTCAGCCTAAGGGGGAAAAATACCTAGATAGATGAATTTTGTCATTAGATATAATGATTTTGTTATATAGATGTAAAAGTTTTGTTGGCCATTATTAAATTGCTTTCAGAAGTCATGCCAATTTAAATACCAAGTATTTTTTGTTTATTAGTTTTATCTTATTTTATTTGCAAGAGTAAAAACAAAAGCAAAAACAAGTAGCAGAAACAAAGACAGAAGTAGGACAACAAACAGCAATATGTATATTACAGATTTTCAAAACAAGAATAGCTAATAAAAATGGTTGCTCTATGATCTATTTTATCATCAGATCAGTTCCTCAGATTAACTGAAATAGTTATGCAAGAATGGACATATAATTATCAGCACTTGCCTTCAAGAAACCATATTTTTTCTATTTTCTTGTCTTCTGTACTTTTTAAGGTTTATTTTATAGACAGTATAATAATAAGTTGATAAGACATTAGAATAAATACACATTTAGAAGATCAAGATGAAAGGCATTCAACCATGGTTTTGTGTTACACGTTGCTGTCTTTTATCTAGCTGTTTAGATCATAGATATCAACATACAGAGTTAGTGAAGGTGAAAATTCTGAACATTAACTGCTATTTTTAAAAAACTGATAGAAATTGTTAATGCAATTATCTCAGCCATCCTGTATATATACATGCATGTTTTTTCCCTTCCTTTTTTCCTATCTTTTATTCTTTCCCTAATCTTTATTGTTTAATCCTTAAGTTCAGAAATCCAAGTATTATATGATCATTCCAATCCAACAGATAAAGAACATTGAATATTATTATTTGAAAATTGTTAATATTTAGATGAATTAAGTTATAGTGTATTTGGGGGAAAACCTGCTTTTCACTGTGTATTTTAACAAGGCAAATAATAGAAGTGATATTTAAAGAAATTAAACTGTAGAGTTAAAGTTTTATTGTATAGGTTACATTAGTATGAACCTATTTAGAATACTAATCAGACTTTTATGTTCAATAATATCATACTGAAATTTCAGGTTAAGGTAAAATTGCTACGTTATGTATTTTTGGAGCTTGTTTATTCACCTGTTAAATAAGATAAAGATGTTTATCTCTCGGGTTTATTGTGAGGATCAAATTGAGAGAATGTTTCTAAAGTATTTAACACTGAACCTGGTGTACAGAAGGATTTCATAGTGGTAGCTATTAGAGTAAAAAATTGGCAATTACTTAAGGGTCTAATAATAGAGCATAGATTTTTAGAATAGGGAAAAAACAGTATAATGTAATATCTCATGACAAGAACAAAGTTTATTATACAAAACTATATATAAGCTGGCTTAACACCATTCACAGTATGACCAGATTTTCATTATGCACACATATAGACAAGCACAAATACTTACACAGAGGAAAATAGAATGTAAAGAGAAAATGGTTATCAGTGGGAGGTTCAACTGGAGGACATTATTTTCCCTTCTCAACTTTTTGTGTGTGTGTTTTATAGATTTTGAACAATAAGCCTATACTCCATTTGTGAGAAAATTAAACATTTTCAGGAACACTGTGGACACATTGAGGTGGGTGCAGAAGGCAGGAGGTGGATTCAGGGAATGTGTTAAAACCCGAGTCATCGGGTAGCAAGGTTACAGACTCGTGAACTGGAAAATGAGCAAGCTGTCAGGTATTTTGTTGGAAGGATGGAAAATGCATTTGAGATTTTAGGTATTTGAAATGAGTAAGGAGAAAGCATTCAAAATGATTTTATCTTGGAGAACTCACTTCTGGTCAGATTCGTAACAGAATGAATGCAATGGGGCACGTAAGAAGGTCCTCAAAACTCACTGATAACACAGAATTGGCACTCAGGGACTGAGACGACATGAGTTTGCTGACACCAAGGAGCTAGAGAAGGACCAAAAGCAGAAGGCAGTTTTATTTTTTGGTATTGTTGATGTGATTTTTCATCAGTTGTCACTCTTCCCTCTTCATTCCCTGCTTTCCATGAACTTTTTCTTCTTCATTCTTTGACTTAGGGACTTCACTAGGGATAGGAATGGGTGATGCAGAGGACAGCATTTGTAGATCATATAGAGAAATGGAAAGTGGCAGAAAGGAGGGAACAAGAGCATCTCATAGATTTGCAATTGTAAAGACAATAAATGAAAGCTCGTCTTGGTCTTGTACCCACAGTTTAGAACACAGCCAAGATACAGCTATAAATGCAGTCTTGCTAAAAACTTAAAAAATATTTGATTGATATAATTATTCTTTATAATTAATTTATTGGAAAGTTTTTAATGAGTGTATGTGGACAATGGAATTTTAGAAAATTCTTTTGTGTTAAGGAGAAATGTTACACTGTGTGCGGTGGGGCTCACCTGTAATCCCAGTTCTTGGGAGGCTGTAAACAGGCGGATCACTACGAATCTGATCTAGTAGTAAGACCCTGAACACCCTGTAGGTCCTTCCCTAAAATCCAAAAAAAGAAAGGATGGATGCTGAGGTTTTAAAGAATTGTGATAAGTTACACATCAGTTCTTTGAGAGCTTGATAGCAATCCCAAATTTGAAAGAAATGTCCATATTCTTATTGATTCTTGGTACTAAATCAACATTTTGTATGTTTATTCATTATTAAAATCTGCTTGAGCCATGATTAACAATATTCAGTTGTCACTGTAAATGACCAGTGTCAAACTGGTTATGATATTGTATAAGACATTGACAAAAATCCTATTAAATTTGTCTTTGAGATTTATAACTTAAAATTTGTTTTCCTATCT